>NC_135803.1:119083422-119365198 GCF_964213995.1 Mustelus asterias | reverse complement strand
GTGTTGTGGGGGTGGAGGGGGGAGGGTATGGAATGGTGTTGTGGGGGTGGAGGGGGGGAGTATGGAATGGTGTTGTGGGGGTGGAGGGGGAGAGTATGGAATGATGTTGTGGGGGTGGAGGGGGAGAGTATGGAATGGTGTTGTGGGGGTGCAGGGGGGAGAGTATGGAATGGTGTTGTGGGGGTGGAGGGGGAGAGTATGGAATGATGTTGTGGGGGTGGAGGGGGGAGGGTATGGAATGGTGTTGTGGGGGTGGAGGGGGGAGGGTATGGAATGGTGTTGTGGGGGTGGAGGGGGGAGTGGAATGGTGTTGTGGGGGTGGAGGGGGGGGATTGTGGAATGGTGTTGTGGGGGTGGAGGGGGGAGAGTATGGAATGGTGTTGCGGGGGTGGAGGGGGGGGATTGTGGAATGGTGTTGTGGGGGTGGAGGGGGAGAGTATGGAATGGTGTTGTGGGGGTGGAGGGGGGAGAGTATGGAATGGTGTTGTGGGGGTGGAGGGGGGAGGGTATGGAATGGTGTTGTGGGGGTGGAGGGGGAGAGTATGGAATGGTGTTGTGTGGGTGGAGGGGGGAGAGTGTGGAATGGTGTTGCGGGGGTGGAGGGGGGGGATTGTGGAATGGTGTTGTGGGGGTGGAGGGGGAGAGTATGGAATGGTGTTGTGGGGGTGGAGGGGGGAGAGTATGGAATGGTGTTGTGGGGGTGGAGGGGGGGGAGTGTGGAATGGTGTTGTGGGGGTGGAGGGGGGAGGGTATGGAATGGTGTTGTGGGGGTGGAGGGGGGAGGGTATGGAATGGTGTTGTGGGGGTGGAGGGGGGAGGGTATGGAATGGTGTTGTGGGGGTGGAGGGGGGAGGGTATGGAATGGTGTTGTGGGGGTGGAGGTGGGGAGTATGGAATGGTGTTGTGGGGGGTGGAGGGGGGAGGGTATGGAATGGTGTTGTGGGGGTGGAGGGGGGAGAGTGTGGAATGGTGTTGTGGGGGTTGAGGGGGAGAGTGTGGAATGGTGTTGTGGGGGTGGAGGGGGGGGAGTGTGGAATGGTGTTGTGGGGGTGGAGGGGGGAGGGTATGGAATGGTGTTGTGGGGGTGGAGGGGGGGGGAGTGTGGAATGGTGTTGTGGGGGTGGAGGGGGAGAGTGTGGAATGGTGTTGTGGGGGTGGAGGGGGAGAGTGTGGAATGGTGTTGTGGGGGTGGAGGGGGGAGGGTATGGAATGGTGTTGTGGGGGTGGAGGGGGGGGAGTGTGGAATGGTGTTGTGGGGGTGGAGGGGGAGAGTGTGGAATGGTGTTGTGGGGGTGGAGGGGGGAGGCTATGGAATGGTGTTGTGGGGGTGGAGGGGGGGAGTATGGAATGATGTTGTGGGGGTGGAGGGGGAGAGTGTGGAATGGTGTTGTGGGGGTGGAGGGGGGGGAGTGTGGAATGGTGTTGTGGGGGTGGAGGGGGAGAGTGTGGAATGGTGTTGTGGGGGTGGAGGGGGGAGGCTATGGAATGGTGTTGTGGGGGTGGAGGGGGGGAGTATGGAATGATGTTGTGGGGGTGGAGGGGGAGAGTGTGGAATGGTGTTGTGGGGGTTGAGGGGGAGAGTGTGGAATGGTGTTGTGGGGGTGGAGGGGGGGGAGTGTGGAATGGTGTTGTGGGGGTGGAGGGGGGAGGGTATGGAATGGTGTTGTGGGGGTGGAGGGGGGGGAGTGTGGAATGGTGTTGTGGGGGTGGAGGGGGAGAGTGTGGAATGGTGTTGTGGGGGTGGAGGGGGAGAGTGTGGAATGGTGTTGTGGGGGTGGAGGGGGGAGGGTATGGAATGGTGTTGTGGGGGTGGAGGGGGGGGAGTGTGGAATGGTGTTGTGGGGGTGGAGGGGGAGAGTGTGGAATGGTGTTGTGGGGGTGGAGGGGGGAGGCTATGGAATGGTGTTGTGGGGGTGGAGGGGGGAGAGTATGGAATGATGTTGTGGGGGTGGAGGGGGAGAGTATGGAATGGTGTTGTGGGGGTGGAGGGGGGAGGGTATGGAATGGTGTTGTGGGGGTGGAGGGGGGGAGTATGGAATGGTGTTGTGGGGGTGGAGGGGGAGAGTATGGAATGATGTTGTGGGGGTGGAGGGGGAGAGTATGGAATGGTGTTGTGGGGGTGCAGGGGGGAGAGTATGGAATGGTGTTGTGGGGGTGGAGGGGGAGAGTATGGAATGATGTTGTGGGGGTGGAGCGGGGAGGGTATGGAATGGTGTTGTGGGGGTGGAGGGGGGAGGGTATGGAATGGTGTTGTGGGGGTGGAGGGGGGAGAGTATGGAATGGTGTTGCGGGGGTGGAGGGGGGGGATTGTGGAATGGTGTTGTGGGGGTGGAGGGGGAGAGTATGGAATGGTGTTGTGGGGGTGGAGGGGGGAGAGTATGGAATGGTGTTGTGGGGGTGGAGGGGGGAGGGTATGGAATGGTGTTGTGGGGGTGGAGGGGGGAGAGTATGGAATGGTGTTGTGGGGGTGGAGGGGGGGGATTGTGGAATGGTGTTGTGGGGGTGGAGGGGGAGAGTATGGAATGGTGTTGTGTGGGTGGAGGGGGGAGAGTGTGGAATGGTGTTGCGGGGGTGGAGGGGGGGGATTGTGGAATGGTGTTGTGGGGGTGGAGGGGGAGAGTATGGAATGGTGTTGTGGGGGTGGAGGGGGGGGAGTGTGGAATGGTGTTGTGGGGGTGGAGGGGGGAGGGTATGGAATGGTGTTGTGGGGGTGGAGGGGGGAGGGTATGGAATGGTGTTGTGGGGGTGGAGGGGGGAGGGTATGGAATGGTGTTGTGGGGGTGGAGGGGGGAGGGTATGGAATGGTGTTGTGGGGGTGGAGGGGGGAGGGTATGGAATGGTGTTGTGGGGGTGGAGGTGGGGAGTATGGAATGGTGTTGTGGGGGTGGAGGGGGGAGGGTATGGAATGGTGTTGTGGGGGTTGAGGGGGAGAGTGTGGAATGGTGTTGTGGGGGTGGAGGGGGGAGAGTGTGGAATGGTGTTGCGGGTGGAGGGGGGAATATGGAATGGTGCTGTGTGGGTGGAGGGGGGGAGTATGGAATGGTGTTGCGGGGGTGGAGGGGGGAGAATATGGAATGGTGTTGTGTGGGTGGAGGGGGGAATATGGAATGGTGTTGTGGGGGTGGAGGGGGGAATATGGAATGATGTTGTGTGGGTGGAGGGGGAGAGTGTGGAATGGTGTTGCGGGGGTGGAGGGGGGAGAATATGGAATGGTGTTGTGTGGGTGGAGGGGGGAATATGGAATGGTGTTGTGGGGGTGGAGGGGGGAATATGGAATGGTGTTGTGTGGGTGGAGGGGGGAGAGTATGGAATGGTGTTGTGGGGGTGGAGGGGGGAGAATATGGAATGGTGTTGTAGGGGTGGAGGGGGGAATATGGAATTGTGTTGTGGGGGTGGAGGGGGGAGAATATGGAATGGTGTTGTGGGGGTGGAGGGGGGAATATGGAATGGTGTTGTGTGGGTGGAGGGGGAGAGTATGGAATGGTGTTGTGTGGGTGGAGGGGGGAATATGGAATGGTGTTGTGTGGGTGGAGCGGGGAGAGTATGGAATGATGTTGTGTGGGTGGAGGGGGGAGAGTATGGAATGGTGTTGTGTGGGTGGAGGGGGGAGAGTGTGGGATGGTGTTGTGGGGGTGGAGGGGGGAGAGTGTGGGATGGTGTTGTGGGGGTGGAGGGGGGAATATGGAATGGTGTTGTGGGGGTGGAGGGGGGAGAGTATGGAATGGTGTTGTGGGTGGAGGGGGGAGAGTATGGAATGGTGTTGTGGGGGTGGAGGGGGGAGAATATGGAATGGTGTTGCAGTGACACTCACTGACCGCGGGTCCGTGAGCTTTTGTCAATTGAATTGCTCCTCTCGGTAAAAATCTGGAGGATACATTGTTCTTGCAAATGTTCCCTACCCTGCTCCCCAACCCATAGCTTGAAGTTCCATTTGAAAATACGTTTTGCAAATGTAAAAGTTATTTTGTGCAAATTAATCCTTTGCTTTAGATTTGAATTAGAGTTGATTTGAAGAAAGAAGAATCAAGATCACTGACATAATTTATTCCATGTACTTCTTTGGAAAGAAAAGTATGTACCTATTTTGTTATAAGTTGCAAGTTGTTAAGATAAATGTTGTAAGAATGTATAGTCGACAGGAGTCATGTATCATGTGTGTGTGAGCTTTAATGTGTTTTCTTCCCTGGATTGTAATTTTGCATTGGAGTTTCAACACTTTGAATTCACAATGAGGATTGTCAGATGGATGGAAAGGGAATATTTAAATAAATAAGCTAAATGTCTTAAGTTATCTGGTTCAAGTTGTGATTTTTGGCGAAAATCACAACTCAAATAGATGATAATCAACACATGGGAATTTTAATCTGCATACAAATTCATATGTGTGAAAAAGGGGGAGTTTTAATGATTCACAGTTTAAATTGGAATTTTGAAGCAACAAATATTGAGTTGGATTAATCTAGGGTGAGAAATGTCTGACGAAGTGTTGAGAGATTTTGAAATAACTGGAATTTGATCTGAACTTTGGGCAAAATTGAAGAGAATTCTTCACCTTAGACAATTTATAAATATCACCAGTTTGAAAAGTTTGAAAAGGGGAGACACTATCATGAGCCCCTTTGCACTACCTTTTTTTACAGTCGCGGTGCAGTGGCATGGTGGTACAGGAGCGGCATGGTGGTATTACGGGCAGCACGGTGGTACATTCGTTAGCACTGCTGCCTCACAGGGCCAGGGACCCAGATTTAATTCTAGCCTTGGGTGACTGTGTGGAGTTTGCATGTTCTTCCCGTGCTTATGTGGGTTTCCTCCGGGTGCTTTGGTTTCCTCCCACAATCCAAAGATGTTCAGGTTAGGTAGATTAGCCATGACAAATTGCCCCTTCGTGTCCACAGATGTGTAGGTTAGGAGGATTACCAGGGTAAGTATGTGGGGTTATGGGGATAGAGCTGGGTAAGATGCTCTGTTGGAGAGTTGGTACGGACTCGATGGGCCGAATGTCCTCCTTCTGCACTGTAGGGATTCTGTGAAGAGTTAACCCTTTCCACTAATAGCTTAAGGTTTCATACGGCTGAATTAACCTACTTAGCCCCAAGTAGAAAAGATCTTTTGTGCTTTTTGTTTGCAAATACAGCAAGCTTTCCAGCAGCTTCAAGGATTTGAGAATTTATCTGCAGATGTTTAATATCACCGCACTGTTGCAGACTAAAGGCTTTACTTTGTTTTCAGTCACAAAAAATACTCAACCAATATTCAGCCAATTGTTATTCTCCTGAAACAAAGAGTTGGAGAAAGGCAGATCCCATATAAACACACTGACCAATGAGCATTAGACTTTTTAGAGCCACCAAGCCTCGGCAAAAGAAATTGGAATGGGTAGAAATTTACCTGACTTTTAAAGAGGTAACAAATTCTAATTTTTCAGCAGAAAAGAAACAGCGAATAGAAAACAAGTCTCGGTGGTTTTGCAGTTTTTATCAAAATAAAAATGCAATTTGTTTTTGGAAGAAATAAACTGAACACAACAAAACCTCACAGCCCAACAACACAGTTTAATTGAGCAAATTAACTGTGTGAATCTAAGGTGCCGTCTAAGATAAAGAATAAACAAGCAAAACATGTCAATGGCTTTGCAAGTTGTTTACACAGCTCTTGATGGTGTCTTCTCATCTGCCATCAATCAGGTGTTATGTCCATCATTCAACTTCCGGCACGGTAGCACAGTGGTTAGCACTGCTGCTTCACAGCTCCAGGGACCTGGGTTCGTTTCCCGGCTTGGGTCACTGTCTGTGTGGAGTTTGCACATTCTCCTCGTGTCTGCGTGGGTTTCCTCCGGGTGCTCCGGTTTCCTCCCACAGTCCAAAGATGTGTGGGTTAGGTTGATTGGCCATGCTAAAATTGCCCCTTAGTGTCCTGGGATGCGTAGATTAGGGGGATTAGCGGATAAAATATGTAGGAATATGGGGGTAGGGCCTGGGTGGGATTGTGGTCGGTGCAGACTCAATGGGCCGAATGGCCTCTTTCTGTACTGTAGGGTTTCTATGATTTCTTTCTTCTGATGCTTTAAGTAACCATACAAGATAAGATTACTCAGTGAATTGGCCTGTAGTGCAAGGGTCACTGAATGGAGTAAATGAGGATTTTTAATGAACAAATGATGGCTTATTTTGGTATTCTAGCTGGAATCATGGAAAACCAAGATGTCGGGCGAGGTTTCTCCGGAAACCCGCAAAGGCCGGTGGTGGACAGGGAAAGTGACGTTAAAGCTGCCAATGGCAGCACCAGCTTTCTCCACCATATAGGCTAGACTTTGAAAAATAATCTTAAAGGTCAGGTCCTATGATGTATCACTGGCGAGTCGGTCTTTCATTTGCCCGTCCAACCAGAAACTTAGACATTTGAGGATCAGGCCACCATTTTTAAAGGCTGCCCCAGGGAATTCACCCTGAACATCCCTCCCCCACACATATCTGGTACTGCTCAGGCACTATCTCCAGCACTGTCTGTGTACTGCCCTGTATCTCTGCCCCCTGGAATTGCTTAGGCACTACCCCCAGCGCTGCCTGTGTACTACTCTACCTCACTGCTCGGGCTCTGCCCCCTGGCACTGCACATGCACTACTCCACACTGCTTGGGTAGTACCCTGCAGCACTGCCTCAGCAAGTGCCCATGCACTACCGGGGGGGCAGTTCCCTGAGGGCAGAGCCCAGGCATGACCCTCTCCCTCCCTGAGTGCTGCACTCACCTGCACTCCCCTGAGAGGTCTGCTTGCCAGGCGCATGACTTGGAAGACCAGTCAGGTTTCACGCCAGTCTACAATCACGCCTATATGGAAGGATTTTCTAACAGGTATGATTCAGGCATAAGGGTTGATAATTATTTACTAATATATTTAAATGATGTTCCCGAGATTGATGTGCCCCGTCACTAACGGGGGGGGGGGGGGTGGGGACAATCACTTCCTATGGTTATGTGGGTGTAAAGTGCAATTTTGACCTTTGCGCGATAGTTTCTGCTCCCATCACTGAACCTACCCAATGTGAACGGGAGCAGAGAATCCGGGCTATAGTCTAAATACTGACTGCATGAGAAGAAAATTAGGTTTGGATGAACAGGTCACTACTGATTATTATCGATTAATTAATCAAAGCACAATCATAGCTGGGTTAAGATCAATGTCTACCAAGTGAGATTAAATACAAAATAACTTAAGTATTCACCGCAGACTTAAAATGAAGAACGAAGCAGAAACAAAATGCAAAATACAAAGTTGCAAGGTTTAGTGGCAGCAGGCTTCAGACCTACAAGTTGCAGCTGATGGCACCCTGGATGTGGGGGGAAGCCTGGAATAGCTGGAAAGCCTGGCTTGCTCTACCTGGCTGGTTTGGTGAGTCTGGTATTGAATGAATGTGCAGACGTGTCTGAACAGTTAGTTACAGGCTTGGTGCAGCTATGGGCAGCTGATTGGAATGTTCCACACAGGGTCCCCACTGGCCTCTGGACTGATCCGGGTGCATTAAATTGAGCACACAGTTAGAGGGAACCTCCAGCCCAATCATATGGCAGAATGATGTCATGGCGTCCCTTGAGAGGCAGAGCCTCCTGAACACTGGACCTCGGACATGTTAAGGTAGCTGGATCGCTGCTTGTACAATTTGGCAGCAAGATAGTGGTGTCTTCTGCAACATCCACCTTGCTCTCGCTGCTAGCCTTGCTCCCTGTGTCTTCCCTCCCACTGGTCTCTCCCTGTGACGCTGGGAGCCTGCCAACTCCTGGGCCTCCTCTCTATTCTGCCCCTCACTTCCTCAGATGAGAAGGTGCCCCCGGTGGATTGCACAATCTCCATCTGCTGAAATACAGATGGCACTCGTGGTTGTGAAGGGCAGAAATGCTCCAACAGAGTTGACAAAAAAAAAGAGTCCTCAGAACAAGGCCAACAAAGCAAATACTTCAAGAAAACAGAGAAAGAAGTCTGAAATCTCAAGACTGAAGCAACAGCAAATTCTCACCTGAATACCCAACACCTCATCGCCAGGGTTCCTGTCCCCTTTTATTCCGTCCTTGGATGAGAAAAGTAAAAAAACAGGATGGCCGCCTGCCCATGTTGCCCATACGCCGACATGAAAATTGCACGGGGGAAAGGTCAAATCCTAGTTGATTGCCCTTTTAATTGCTTTAACTGGCTGATTAGTTGTTGGCAGATGTGTTTCTCACTCCCATATGACCAAAATATCGTGTGAGTGCGCGATGATGTTGGACATTGTGGGGCGGGGGGCTGGCAGTCATGGGGAGGGGGTGTGGTGGAGGGGGGTGGGGGAGCCCAGCCGGTTTGGGTCAGGTGGTCAGCTCCAGAGGGTAATCACATGCGGGTGGCGTTTGGGGGTAGGGAATATCATGAGGGGGCTGCTTAGTGGGGGTGGAGGTGAGGGGTGGTGTGTCCTCGACCACAGTCCTGGAACTTCTGTCCCTGACAGAGGCAGCAAATGTGCAGCGAGCAGCGTTTATGTCTTGATAAACCAGCAAAGATTGACCCTGTCAGAAATAAACTAACTTAAATAAATGCAGTGGGATCAGCACAAGACTACTGCCAGCTGGGTTCAGGTTTATCAGGGAAGACAGAAAATATGGGAAAGGGCAGAGAATAGGGTTTTTTTTTTGTGTGTATGGATTATTTTAATTTATCTTAACCCTTAATTATGCAATTATCTGACTACAGGTTAACCCAATAAAGTAAATTAAATGTTAAAGTTTGTAGAAGACATAATCAAAAGGCAAGTTGGACTCACAGGTAGTAAATTAAAAGAGAAAGTTCATTTTGAAAAGGAAAGATTAGAGTAAACAATGCAAAATAGACTTTCCAGCTTCATCTGAGTGATCAGTCACTGAAGAGCAAGATTGTCCTCCTGTTCATTTGCTGACAGCAATCCTTTTGATTTCTTCATTCTGGAACATCCAGTACGTGTCCCGCTAGCAAAGATGTCATTCAAAGTCTTCACTTTTTTCCCCTAAATTATCAATAACTCATCCCAGACTATGTGCACGTAATTTCATAATTGGCTAATTTAATAGTTGGTTTATTTTAATTGGAGTCTGACTACGTACGTAGATCACCTCTTGAAAGGATAGTGTTTCTTTTGAGGTGTCTTTTGTTATTTGACTTTGCACAATTGCCTTTTGTCCATTTGGTCATGACTTTTGTAGACCTTAGCAGATTGAAGCTCATCCAAAGCAGACATATCTAAATCATGTTTCAACTGATAAGGTTTTAAATCCATCTTGAAATTAACTACTTGATTAATTACTATTTCTTGAATTATAGCTTAATTGAGATACACGATTTGGTCAATCATCTATTTCTGTCTTGTTCCTAACTATGTAATTACTCATAATTAATACATGTAAGTGATTATTCAGTAGAAAACACAAAATGGCTTCTTATCTCAGTGTTAGTATAACATGACATTTGATCTTGTTATCTTATTGCAATGAATGTAACATGAAATTAATCTAAAAATGGTTGAGTTAAACTCCAATCTTGTACCCAAGCAGACTCAATGGAGTGAGGGGGTACATAAAGAGGAAGCAATGAAAATTATCTATTTCAATTCTGGTTAGGTATTTGGGCAGGAAGGTGACTGAATCTCTGTGCCTTCAGTGGGTTGATGACAAGGTATGCACACTTTTATAAATTTTTCAAACACTTCAGCAGCCGCCACCTACTTTGGCAAAAATGCAAAATAACTAATTATGACAGAATGATGCTTCAGTCAAAGTTAACCAGGCAGTTTTAGCCTCCAAAAGCTGAGCAACATTGCGAAAAAAGTCTCCACTTTTCATCTGTCAACATTAACAATAAATCAACAACGGTTCAGTCACGTTCTGGTACTCCCTGACTTATCCAGATTCCTTACACTAACCCGCTGCTCCTCTTCCTTTCCCCCACTGAAATGTAGATCATATAAAGTATGAAATCCATTGCATAACCATCAAACTATTAGCCTCACTAATTCTTCTGAAAGTGAAAGCTTTCTGAAGGTGACGAAGGGGGAAGGATGCCTGAATATGACAGGTGGATAAAAGTTCCAGAACCTGAGTAAATCTCAATAAATGGCCTAAGGTTTCCATGGGCAATCTCAATTTCACAGTGGCCCTTTAACCGGGTACTTCTATTAGATGAATAGTTCCTTTCAAATCACATTCTCATGGTCAGTTGGGAAGGCAGACGATGCCATTCTGTCTAAACTCTGCAATTTACATATGGCTGCTATTGGGAGGGTGGACGCTTCCTGGGAGTGCCTTAATACTGGGCCGAATCTATGCCAGAGTGTTTCTGTAACTCTGGTGTACATTAGTCATGCCAGGCATTGCCAACCCTCCAATAACATAATTGTCAAATTACACCCATATACGACCCAGAAGATTTGAGGCTATGACCTTCTAATTCAGAATCCTACTAACTGAGCCTAATACAGGTTAAATGCATTCTGATCAGGAGTAAAAGAAGTACATTGATTGTTGGCATTCCATGAATTAATAGAGAAGTTTGACATATACTGTGTTAAATGTAAAGAGACACCGCAGAAGAAAGATGAGAAATATGCAAAAAGGAATATTATAAAGTTCAGAGTTATGGAAAAAGACTTACATTCCACATAAAATGAAAATGTAAGGACTTTTATAAGCACATAAGAGGCAAAAGTCAAAGAAAGGAACCATGAGATGAAGAGAGCTTGAGAATGTGAGAATGACAGAGATGCTCGAGAAGAACGTTGCTTTAGTTATTATTGCCGAAGGTGAAATGGGACTATAGGAGAATCTGAGGAGAATATGAAACACTCACGAATAGAAAGATATATTTGGAAGGAAAAAAAATTATTAAACTGGTAATAGGTCTAAATAGAAAATTCACTAGGTCAGATGTTACACATTCCAAAATACTTCAGAAAGATGCAAGGAGATAATGGAGACATTTTCCAAAGACATTTGGAAACAGATATTGTACCAAGTGAGTGGAGGCTGTTAAATGTTAACATTCCCATTTATTAAAAGGACCAGGATACCACAGAATAATGTGAGCTAATTAGACTTAAATTGGTTGTGATTCAATCTTTTGGGCAAAATTTTCCAGTCAGTCCCGCTCGCCACGGGAATTGTAGCGGGCGAGGATGGACCATGCAAAGGTCCATTGACCTTGGGCGGGAATTTCCGGCCTTGGGGCAAGTGCAACTGGAAAATCCCGTCCTTTGAGTCCATAAGCTGGATGCTAACACTTAGAAATACATAGGCTAATCAAGGAAAATCATGCCAGATTTGTAAAGGACAGGTTGTTCTTGACTAATTTCATTAAAATCCGAGTTTGTACCAATAATGGGAATGTAGTGAATATGATTTTCAAAAGATTTTTTAATAACATGCCAATTAAGAGATTCCAATGAAGGGATCCCTTGTGACAATTAAGACAATCAATGTTCAAAGAAATGTTGTTGCATTTGATAGCGAGATGACTAAGGTAGAAAGCAAAGATTAGGGGTATAAATAGATTGTTCATGATTGACAGTATGTGAATAGTAGTGTCTCGAGGATCTGCTCTGGCATCATTTTTCCTTTTGTCACAGTCACATGAAGAATGGGATCAATGTTGCTGATGATATTAAATTAGAAGATATTATAAAATGTAAGGAAAATTGCAGAGGGTTTCCCCCCCTAACTCATAAACGCCACTCCCCCGCTCGCCATTTACCTCACTGTCAGGGACAGTTGCCATGGGTCCCAATATGATGATACAGTGCCTTTAAGGAATGTATTTATATCATGTTTCTTGTGAAGGATTTGTTTAGAATTCATCTCTGCTTAAACAGTGCCGATCAGTCTGCTCCAGACAACACACATGCTGAGATTACAGGAAAGTAATTGATCCTTGATAATGGGGTGTTTGTTCTAATCTGAGCTAATGTATTATTTGTTTATTTTTAGTTTTTCGCCTAGAGTTTCAGAGTAGGGTTTAATTAGGTTGATTGACAAGCGACAGTCATATGACTGGGTTGAGCTAAGCTTACAGAGACAAGTGGGCAGTTTCTGCTTGGTTCTGTAAGGAGCAGGATGTCCCCATTTCCCTCTCTCTCTCTCTCTGGAGTCTGCTGTTAGAAAAATAAGTCTCTCTCTCCAAACATGCTCTGGAGGCTTGTGACTGGCAGCCCATGTTGTTTGCTAATTGATTTTGAAGAGGAGTTTAACTCTATGAGGAATATTGCTTAAATTGGAACTAATAGAGATAGATTAGCAGTTAAGAATTGTATCTTGTCATGTTTAATATTTTAATTGTTCAAAGTTAAGCTAATTCATTCATTATATTTAATCTATATTGTTAAAAATAATGTTTTTTTGTAATTAAGGCTTCCTGTGTGTCCATAGAATCACACCTGTAGTGAAATACCTTATCTTCACACTAATAGAAAGAACAGTTGGGGTCTAGTCAGGCTTCATACCATACTTAGGGGTTTCTAAACTGGTCCCTAACACCAGTCATAACCTTCTACCTGATTCCTGCCCGGTGGCCTCATTATCATTGAAGGTGGATCAGGCATGAATCGGGCTGCTATATTTGAATAGGGCCTGAGAGTTATAATGACACAAGCAATGTTGGTGCTTGACTGTCTGCTCTAAGCTCATGCCTCACACGCACTGAACCCTAGGGTTTATAACTACATTTTAAAGGAAATGAGGATAGTCTTTGTCAAAAAATAATATTGATGGATACGGGGAAAGGACAGATAAATTAGGTTTGTTCTGGTACTGGCTTCAGTTGCCGGATAGTTGGTTCATGATGCAGAGCAATGTTAACAGGGCAGGTTCAATTCCCGTACCGTCTGAGGTTATTCATGAAGGGTTGCTTTCTCTCTTCACTCAAGCTGTGACTGTAACACTATATTCTGCACCCTCTCCTTGCCTTCTCCCTTATGTACTCGATGAATGGTATGTTTTGTCTGTATAGCGCACAAGAAACAATACTTTTCACTGTATCCTAATACATGTATCAATGGTAAATCAAGTCAAATCAAATCAACCTTTCCCCTCGACTGAGGTGTGGTGATCCTCGGGTTAAATCACCACCAGTCAGCTCTCCTCCTCAAAGGGAATGCAGCTTATAGTTGTCCAGGACAATGACCACTTTACCTTTACCTTTGTGGAGATCGGTTAGCTCTCGGAATGGTTGCTTCATGATGCAGAGCAATGCCAACAGCCTGGGTTTAATTCCTGTACCGGCTGAGGTTATTCATGAAGGCCCCACCTTCTCAACCTTCAAAATTCAAAACAAAGAGGATGATTCTCCCATTCCGCTGCCCTAATTTTTGAATTTACGTTCCCATCATGACAGCATCTCCACACTGGAAATCGCTGGGGAGGCAGGGAAAGTATTTTAATTCCAATTTTAACATACTTTAAATGCTATTAGTGGGCCCGGGACTGAACTCTCCGGGCCCGCAAACCTCTCCTCCCCGCCAGGAGTATTTCACTCCAGCAGAGTTTACAGTAGCTCCCCACTTTTGGGGAGCTAGCGGCCCAACCCTGCTGGAGTGAAGGGTGGGCTATCGGGGCCTCCCTGAAGGTTGGGCACCACGGGGGTACCGCCTGGGCATTGGAACTCAAACAGTAACAGCCTGGGCCCCCATCACTGCCCAAGTGGCAAAGTGCCAATGCCCAGGGAGCACCTTGGCACTGCCCATTGGGCATGGGGCAGTGCCAAGGTGGGGCATATGTGGACGGGTCCTAAGGGAGGCGGGCTTGATGGGGCAGGGCCTAGGATGTGATCGGTGGGAGCCGGGGGGGGGGGGGGGGGGGGGCGGGGGAGGGTCCTGCTGCCACTCTGCAGTCAGGATCAGTGGGGGAAGGAGGAAGGCTAGTGATCGGAATGGGTTGGGGAGTGGGGAGTCAACTGGGGGGATGGTCAGCCTGCTGGGGGGTTGGCACTGTTGGGCGGTTGTCGGGACTGTGGTGGCGGGAGGGGTTACTGTTGGGCCGGGGGGGGCTGGAGATTGCAGCGAGCCAGGGGGAGGGGGGGGGGGCGGTCAGTGCTGAGCCTGGGAATGGTTGGAGGGGGGGGCAGCAATTGGGCCATAGGGGGGTGGAGAGCCAGAGTTGCGGGGGCTGGCCAATGATTGAGCTGGCTAGCGATCAGGACACCATCAATGCGGGACCATTACGCATGCACCGACCACAGCACTGACAGATTGGTGCATGCGCAGTGGCCCTCTCAGCACGCTGACTTGAGCCTCTCCAGCAGGAATAGACCCCCTGCCCCCTGAAATTTAATGATATTTGTGTTGGTGGCCTCTGAGGTGCACAGAGTGTGGGAGATTATTCTTTGAACTCCCACTGAAAAAAGCACCGTGAATTACTCCAGTTTTCACGTGAATCCGACACTTAGAAATTTTTGGGAGAATTCCGGCCAAAATAGTTATTTATTGGTTAATTAGTAAAACCTTCACAGAAAAATATTATTTTGCTCGATTCAAAATTAAAATATTAAGGCTATAAATCCCTATAAAGTACACTTTCTATAAAATCAACTATAAAATCGACACTGGATACAAGTTAATGCAAAATGTAATAAAGCAAAATTAATTAACTGGATGCCACATTATGATTCTTCTGCAGAGTTGTTACTACATCCCCCTAAAATTATTAAATGTAATTCTTTCGCTAATATATCACTCCCAATGTGAGTTTTTTTTAAAAAAGGGTGCTTAAATCCTTAAAAGTCCTTTTGGTATTCAAAATATATGCAAAATTGCAACAATTCAGAGTAACCGCATTGGAGGCTTTTGCCATTGATTTTCAGTAGATAGTTCAGATGAATTAAGCACCAATCCTTGAGGACCTGAACCTATGAACATAGCTACAAGGAGAAGCCTGAAACAATGCTCAGCTTGAATAATTCAGTTCAGTGGAATGCACTGTGCCTTGGTTTGAACTGCCTTCTACAGCTCAGAGAGATTAGCAGTTGCTCGGAGCAATTGTTCCTGCTGAAAGGTTACTTTGACACATCCTTGAAATGATTTCTCCAGCTTTCAAGGCACATTTTCACTTTCAGGCAGATAGATCTGATATACGCTGGGCACCAGAAGGCCAGAAGATGAAATCTCTAGCTAATTCTGTGCCCTGTTTAATAGCGTCTCATGGTAAATCATGAATAAGTCAAGAATCTGCAAAGAGATCTAGTTTAAAATTCCTGTCAGAGCATGTTACTACATATTCTGGGTAGATTTAACTTCCTTTGCTGACAACCCTGGCTCACTCCAGTGAATATTTTACCACTCCCCACCCCCCATCCCCCCCTTCTCCCTTTTGTAGATTATTTTCATGGCAGCAGCCAATAAGTGAGACTTAAGAAGGGAGCTCTCACTCTTGGAAATGATCTACTTTGCTTGTGTGTAAGGACTCAGTAATGGAGACCAGTTGCTCGTTATGTTAGTGTGGAATTTGGCATCCATTGCGCTGTATTGCTATGAGGACAGGAACCTAATGGCTTCGCCACTTTTCACAATGTGAGAGAATACGCAAACTTTTCTACTAATGATCTCTTCCATTCCTTTAGTGGAATTCTCACTCTCCTGATGAACCCGCATTTTAGGTCAAATGAACAGAAAGTTCTGCAAAGACTGGAAATCTGAAATGTAAAGAAAATGCTAAATACCCGCTGCAAATCATCAGGGTGATGGAAGTTACACGGAGCAGGCTATTTTGACCATGGCTGAAAACAAATGCTAAATTGATACCAACTGCAAAAATGCTGGAAAATCTCAGCAGGTCCGGCAGCATCTGCAAGGAGAGAAAAGAGCTGACATTGCGAGTCCAGATGACCCTTTGTCAAAGCTGTGTATAGCTGTGCTAAATTGATGCTATCCTAAGAAGGCACATGAGTTTGAGAGTCTGGTTTTAGCACACAATTTTACGTTGGTGCCATCATTTGAACTTGTCCGGAGGCGTCAAGCCAGAAAGCTGCAGGTTTGACACTCGAGTACTGATTAGATGCAACTTTCCTGGAGCAGTGTATATTCCTCACACTCACTTCCATTGAACTCCTGTGGAGTACACTGATTGATGCACAGTAACAGCTTTCAGGGTGGACCATTAACCGAGGGAGAGAGTACACAACTTCTCTGAATTGGCACTGGGAGGTCCAGGTCAAGGAAATCCAGAGGATGTCCTGCACCAGTATGTATTGAGGGAGGGGGGATGTGTGGAGGAAGGATACTCTCTCATCACCGCATTGCATAACTCTCCCGTTCCTCTTTTTTGTAGCCATTGCTGCTGTTCTGACTGATATCATTCTCATCTCAAAGATACCAATGACCAAGCAGTTCCTTTATCCTGGTGACTTATTTTTTTAAAATTTGATTTATTATTGTCACATGTATTAACTTACAGTGAAAAGTATTGTTTCTTGCGCGCTATACAGACCAAGCATACCGTTCATAGAGAAGGAAAGGAGAGGGTGCAGAATGTAGTGTTACAGTCATAGCTAGGATGCAGAGAAAGATGCGGTGATGAGAGGGTATCCTTCCTCCACACATTCCCCCTCCCTCAATACATACTGGTGCAGGACATCCTCTGGATTTCCTTGACCTGGACCTCCCAGTGCCAATTCAGAGAAGTTATGTACTCTCTCCCTCGGATGCAGAGAAAGATCAATTTAATGCAAGGTAAGTCCATTCAAAAGTCTGACAGCAGCAGGGAAGAAGCTGTTCTTGAGTCGGTTAGTACGTGACCTCAGACTTTTGTATCTTTTTCCCGAACAGCACTTACACCTCTGAGGTGAAGTCCTCAGGGAACTTCTGGAATGTTACTGGAATTTAGCCTTACAAAGTGTCCTCGAAAGCCTCTTGATACGTTTGAGAGAGATCCCCTTCACACTTCTATCAACAATGACCATGAAAACATGACTATTCCCTTAAGTGAGTGCCCCTTTAAATAGCACTTGAAATTGGCGCCAAGGCTGTGTTTATAATCCCAAACAAATGGTCACTATTAGGAGAGGACATTAGTTGAAGTACTAGCCATCCAAAAGCTATGCAGCCTCTACTGATTGCCAGCAGGTCTTTTAAGTTATGATCAGCTGCTTAAGAAGCCTCTGTAAAACATTCCTAGCATAAACTTCAACTCCTTTACCAAAATGATGTCTTGTACAAGCTAAACGAATGATTCAACATCTGACCCCCATCTTGGCCACCTCTTGAGAATTCTATAGAACTTAAAGGATTCAGTGAAAATTGCCCACCAAAATGTTACAATCTGTCTTTTCTCTTTTAGACATATTGTTGGTGCTGTTTATTTACAGTTTTCTCTTTTGGTTTTAGTGCTTGTGTTATTGCTATTTAAGACAACAGACTTGAAGAAGATTAAAAGGAAATTACTGCGGATGCTGGATTCTGAAACAAAAACATGAAATGCTGGAAAGTCTCAGCAGGTCTGACAGCATCTGTGGGGAGAGAACAAAGCTAATGTTTCGACTCTGGATGGCTCGTCATCTGAGCTTGCTCGCCCTATTCTCTCCCCACAGACTTGAAGAAGTCCCGTTCTATGTTGCAATCTCAGCTTTCTCTTCCACGCTGTCCACCTTATTTTTTAATCACATTCCCTCCTGGTTAGTGACTTTGACTCTAGAGCATGATCTTTTCCCCTTAGAAATGCTAACCAATATGCTGTGCATTCCCTGAATTATCTTTTAAAATTGTATTTCCCTGATGCTACCCAGAATATTGTCGATAAAGGAAGTTAAAATGTGCAAAGTGATACAGGGATGGTAACAAAATTATTCTTTTAATTTATAACATTGCTTTTATGTAATCTTCAAATGCAATGTTATTTCCTAAAGCCACTGTCCACAGTTCTATTGAAACGGCATTTCAATGGCTGAAGGATCACACAACACACAGATAGCCTGGAACAACTGGCCAACTAATCACTCACCAGCTGTGGTTGGATATTTACCCAGAATTCTCAAAGTTACTCTCTGCTGCAATTTGCTCATTCCGGCCACTTCCTCTGGTGTTAAGATGTTTGGTTGACTAAATGATGACAATGTTCTTTATTGTCCGTTCAGAATGAGATCTTCCTTTAATGTCACGTTTGATTTAGTCCAGCTATAGGACTAACGTTACCCACAATTATTCATCTCTTCGCTACTGCCCTCAGTTAAGAATTCTGGGAAACCTTGGATGGTCATGGTTGTATTTTGATTTGATTTGATTTATTATTGTCACATGCATTGGGATACAGTGAAAAGTATTGTTTCTTCTGAGTTATACAGACAAAACATACCGTACATAGAGCACACAGGGGAGAAGGAAAGGGGAGGGTGCAGAATGTAGTGTTACAGTCATAGCTACGGTGTTGAGAAAGACTGTTTAAAAATCTTTTCTTACCAGAATGAAGTCTGGTAAAACATGCATTTTATTTCAGCTAAATGCACAACCTGTTTCTGTTATAGTTCAAGCTGAGGTAAACTCTAACATGAGAAGTATTCAACATCGAATTCTTTGACAGGTTCTGTACCTATATCTTTGCATGATTGTTTGCTTTAGAATAGTTTCAATTGACATTTACAGCAGTATTTTGGAGTCATTGTATTTATGTTTGGCCTCAAGTCAGGTATAAAAACTTGTGACTTTGCTCACAGATAGTTCTACCCATTAAGAGTTCTGGATTTTCACTACTGTGGCCGATAGCGCAAGTCTGGAAATTTCCTAACTTGGCAAACCCTCCTTGGTGGAAAGTGCTCCTTTAGGTCCAATTTTCCTTGCAGGTAGGCAAGGGCGAGATAGAGTCAGGACCACTGCCCAGGAAGCAGATTCGAAATGGCCACATGTCAAGATAGGCTGGTTAAAAGGTCCATCTCATCTCCCTTGGACTTTGTCCCAGTTGTTTGCTTATAAAATAAAATCATAGAATCCCTACGGTGCAGAATGGGCCCATTCAGCCCATCGAGTCTGCACCGACAACAATCCCGCTCAGGCCCTATCCCCGTAACCCCACATATTTGCCCCACTAATCCCTCTAACCTACACATCCTGGGACACTAAGGGGCAATTTAGCATGGCCAATGTACATAACCTGTACATCTTTGGACTGTGGGAGGAAACCAGAGCACCCAAATGAAACCCATGCAGACACAGGGAGAATGTGCAGACTCCACACGGACAGTGACCCAAGCCGGGAATCGAACCCGCGTCCCTGGAGATGTGAGGCAGCAGTGCTAACCACCGTGCCACCGTGCCGCCCTAGAAAGGGGATTGTGAAGGGGATCTCTCTGAAATGCATCAAAAGGCTTTCTCGGGTATAGTTTAGGCCTTCTATCTCACACCCTCTCTTCCCCCCTATTTCCATGCCACCTCCATGCTAACTCATGCTATCCCCCATCCCACCCACCTCCAATGGCCCCTTATCCTTTCCATGCCAATCCTTGGCACTTCCATGCTCATTTACCCAGTAAAGAACCAATGAACCCTATAGTAACACTGACATGTGTGGAACTGCTTTTAAAAAATCCATTCATAATTCTCTTGAAAAAACTGCTGTTGCTACAATCCAATAAAAGTGTCAATCAACCTGATCTTTAAGTGCATAATGAAGCTTTGTTGAGAGCCCAGACTACCAAAAAAATATTTACTTTGTCTACACAGGTACAGATAAGGGAAATTTTGCTTGACTGACAGTTTTTTAATGTTATAATATGTTATTTTTGTGATCTCTTTCAATGGTTCAATATTTATTTGCACAAGATAAGGAAGTGTCAAATGCTTATAGCTTCTGTTGTTGTTACTTTAAATGTCTGGTTGATTGAGGGCACTGGGGATTGGGGTGGGAATTCTGGAATTGGGCCCCACCGACCATTTTAAATGGCTCTGGTGTACTTACCGTTCTGTGAAAATCTGGCCCCAAGTTCCTGCAGTAAAGAGATGTGGAGGACATTCACAGAGGATCAAATGATAGTTCAGTGAGTGACAATAATATCATATTTGTGTTTGAACACTTTTTTTTACATTCCAATAGAAATTCAGATTTCACAAGGTTGAAAGGGTATAAAGTTTATAGGTTACATTTGCAGCTTATAATTTCCCATAGAGGCGCAGATAGGTTGTCAATACCTGCTGTCCTTTTTAACATTGTGAGTTTAGGGGGAATAATTGTAGGATGAAGAGATTAAATAAAGAGGTAGAAGAGGGGAGAGTAAAGGAGGGATGCAAAGTGGGACAGAGACCCCTGAAAATGGAAATGCTGATCAGATAGGGGACGGGAAGCAGATCTAGATGATCCTCCAGCTGTGGGGAGGGCGTCTGTGTCCAATGTTGCAATTGGTCCTCCAAGGTGGGGAAGGGATGTTACCAATACTGGAGATGGACCTCCAGCGTTGGGGAGGCGGTCTGTACCCAGTATTGGAGATGGTCCTCCAGGGGTGGGGGGGAGGAGGGAAATGGAAGAACCCAAATGCCAACTAGTGGGAGTGTGCAGTGGGAGAAGGAATTGATGGAGATGGCCTAAATATTTCTGAATATAAAAAGGAATGTTTTGCAATTCTGTTTATTATAGAGCCTGAAAGAGGGGAGAAAGAAACGCTGAGGGAAGAATGAAGACGAAGTCTGATCGTTCAAGCTCAAAAAGGGGAGTAAAATCTCTCGCTATCAACTCTGCAGCAGGGAGGGAAGAAAGACAGATTCACAGAAAACTGCCAGGTAGAGGGAGGGGAAGTCATATACCAGTGCTCAGTGCGGTGGCGTGGGGAGGCTGCAGGTTATTTTGGATGAATAATGCACAACATTAGAATGCATCGCATGGTGTTCAGAGGGCTTGGGGCCAAAGACATCAAGTGGGCCGGGCCAAGCAGGGATGGCACAAAGCTGTCAAATGCTGAATGCTAAATGCCAATGCATTTCCAGAATTATTTATTCTGTGGGGAAGAAAAATGTAAACAAAGCTAATAATACAAAGAATAAATGGAGTAAGTTGCTTAATTTTTAATGCTTTCTTCGTAAAGTGAAAATTCAATTCATTCCAATTTAGATTGAAGAGGAGTAAACTCAATTGCTCTACGCTGCCACCATGTGGCCAGAGCCTGGAGCTGAGGGACCATCATGGGGTGGATGTGATTTGCGTGGAAGAATCCATGGTTACTGCTGACTTTCCTGGAGGTGCTAAATGAGACCACTACAGGTTTAGTGAGCTGATCAGGCACAATCTCCATGGTGCAGAATATGTGGGTTCCTTGTAAAGATGTGACACAGTTCAGGATAGTTCGAAGACCGAGGGAGACAGCACACAGACCCGCATAGACAGCACTGGAGGATCAGCTGGAGGATGTCCAGGCTGTGCTGTATACACCAGGCGGTGAAGTCTCCTGAAATAAGAAAGGGTATACTTATCATAGAGGGAGTGCAGCAAAGGTCCACCAGACTGATTCCTCGGGTGGCAGTATTGACCGATGAGAAGAGGCAGGTTGACTAGGTCTGTATTCACTGGAGTTTAGAAGAATGAGAGGGGATCTCATTGAAACATAATAAGGTCTGACAGGGCAGGACAGGCTGGATGCAGGGATGTTGTTTCCTCTGGTTGGGAGGGGGGTAGCGTTCTAGAACAAGGCACCGCCATCACAGTATGCGCCATTTAGGACTGAGATGAGGATAACTTTCTTCACTCTCTGGACTGCTTCTAACGCAATGATGTCCTTTCTTAAATAAGGTGACCAAAACTATGCACATTACTCTAGATGTAGTTTCACTAATGTCATGGACAACTGTAAAACATCTCTACTTTTATATTCCATTCCCCTTGCGATAAACAATATCATTCCATTCACCTTCCTAACCACTTGCTGTACCTGCATACAAACCATTTGTGATTCACAAACTAGGACACTCAGATCCCTCTTCACTTTAGAGTTCTGGATTCTCTCTCTATTTAGATAATATACTGATGTTTCTATTATTCCTAGGAAAGTGGACAAGTTCCCAATTCCCCATATACTCCCTCTGCCAGACATTTGCCCACTCACTTAACCTATCTATGTTCCTTTGCAGACTCCTTGGCCCAGATCTTCCATTCGCCGATTGGTCGTACCCTGGAGATATCTGGAAGATGTGCTGAGGGACCCCCTCAGAAGTGCCTACACATTGACATTAAAGGAATCACTCAGGAAGTTTCAACTCCCGCTGGCAACTGTCCTGCATTTGGAAGCCTCTGAAACTCTGGTTTAAAGTTGGAGACTTTTCTGACTTAACAGAATAGTTACCCAAGAAAGGTTAGATGGATTAAAACTAGTTCAAACCTCTGGGCAACCACACTACTGACCCTCCAGACAACCAACTGGAACTCCTGACTACCCCTATTCAACACCTGACTACCCTCCCGATACCACCCCCACACCAACCCCTCACCCCACTTCCATTGCCCCCCAAAATTCTAACTATTCTCCGGACTAAACCCCTAACGAACATTCTTATCCCATAAGTACCCTCCCACCCTTGATTACCTGCTCGACTCCCCTGAATAAACTTACATATCCCCACCTACCGTGCCAACCACCTGAGTATTTCCCCCCGCACCCGACTACAACCCCCACCACTGACTAACCTCTTGACCTCCCTACTATGCCACCCCTCCACAGCCTGGTTACCTTCCCGACCCCTTAACTAACCCCTAACTACCCTCCTGATTACCCCCTCACCCCCCCATCTACCCTCCTCAACACCTGACTACACACCCTACCCTCCAGTTACTCACCTGACCCCTGACTATCCCCCATCCCCCCAACTGCCCTCCTGACCATCCCAACCACCCTCCTGACCCCACAACTAGACGCTCAGGCCTTGACCAATCTCCAACCACTCAACCACCTCTTGTCAATTGCCCTTTTGATATTTAAGTACACCACATCCACAAGTTCCCCGTTATCCATGTTGCTTGTAACTTTCTCAAAGAACTCCAATAAATTAGTCCAATGTGGTTTCTCTTTCTCCTGGTTTCAGTGAAATTTTCTAAGTGCTATAGTCTCTTTAACAATAAATTCCAGCATTTTCCTTTTTAGAGATATATTAAGGTAACTAGCCTAGGCCTGGCCTGCCTTCAGCACCACACCTCATCCACCTATAAAGATCTGGGACTTGTCAGCTTTCATTTCCAACAATTTCCTCTGTACCCCTTCCCTGGTCATTGCAACTGTTTTAAGTTCCTCTCTCCCTTTCACCTCTTGATTCACAATTATTTCTGGGATGTTATTTGTCTCCTCTACACTGAAGACAGGTGTAAAATGTCTGTTCAATTCATCCCCATTTCTTTATTTTCCATTATTAATTCACTGACTCACTCTCTGCAGGACCAGAGCTCCTTTCCTTTTCAAATGCCTATAGAAACTCTTATTACCTGTTTTTACATTTCAAGCTAACTTTCTCTCGTGCTCTAATTTCTCCCTCCTTATTATTCTATTAGTCATTCTTTTCTGTTTTTTTATATGCTTTCCAAGCTTCTGACCTGCCACTAGGCTTTATGGAATTCTATCCTTTTTCTTTCAATTTGATACTATCATTAACTTCCTTAGTTAGCCACGGATGGTGCATCCTTCCCTTAGAGTCCTCCTATCTCACTAAAATCTATCTTTGGTGAGTGTTATGGAATATCCCCTTAAATGTCTTTCACTGCATCTTTACTCATCTGTCCCTTAAGTTAATTCCCCACTTCGCTTTAGCCAACTCTTTCTTCGCACCCTCATAATTGCCTTTATTTGAGTTTAAAACTCAAATAAGCCTTAGATGCACCCTTCTCTCTCTCAAACTGAATGCAAAATTTAATCATGTTATGATCATAATATTGCAGGAAGGTGGAGTTAATGTAGAAGATCAGCTTTGATCTTATTGACTGGCTGAGCAGGCTTAAAGAACAAATGGTTTATCCCAGTGTCTATTTATTATGTGATGCGCTATCAATAAGGTGAAAGACTACCGATATGCCAATATAAGTGTAGGCTTTTATTCACAACAGAATCAGGAGCAGATCCCAACAAGTAACCAACCTGGACTGAACAAGGGGGAGGAGACAGCCACCTTTATACTAGGTGCCGAGGGAAGGAACCAAACTGGAAGGGGATGTGTCCAGGTATGACAAACACACACAACGGTGGTCCATATAGGACAAAGGCACAACTGAGGTCCACCACATTATGTTCCTAAGTTTTAGATACTGTTCCCCTGCCAGCAACCCTGTCACTCTCGTAGGTACCAATTGCTAGCCCGTTCTGTGCCCAGCGAAGTCCCTAACCTGGATCTTCCAAGGAGCGTCAGTCATTGTTGAATTGCTGCCCCGTTCAAAAGTTCCACCGATTCCCTCATGGTTAGTTTGAATGTTCAGCCTTTGAATTTTAGTGAATAGATGAGTGAAAAGATAAGTGGATGAAGGAATGAATAAGTAGTTGGATAGGGTAAGTGGACCAGATGGATGAGATGGGTGAGTGGGGAGTTTGGTAGTGTGGGTTGTGTAATGGAAGAAGGGTAGTCAGGTCTAGTCGGGGGGCTAATTTGGTGGTTGGGTAGGTAGTGTGGTCATAAGGGGTGGTTGGGAGGGGGCCAGGTGGGGTGGTGGTCAGGTCGGGGTGGGGTGGGGGGGGTGGTCAGAGAGTATAGCCAAGGTGTCAGAGGGGCATCTGGGAGGGTCAGTTCTGGAGTTACCCAGAAGTTATACTAGGTTTTAATCTAACAATTCCTGGATAACTATTCAGGTAAGTACATTAGAATTTCCCAAGATCTCTGACTCTAACTTAGAGTTGAAGACATTCGTGGGGAGTCAGGGAATTGCACATCAGAAGTTGAAACTTCCCAGACAATTCCCACAGAAGTCCATGTGCCAGGGATTCACAGAGGTCCAGGAGATCCTCCAAACCTATGTTGAAGAGGCAGTGGGAGTAGGTGGATGGAGGTGAATCCAAGGAGGACACGAATGCAGTATCACGAGAAGTTCAGTGACCTCACATAGTGGTCACGTCAGTGAATCTTCAAATGTTACATTCAACCCACTGCACCACCAGCCTCAGACATGCTCAAAACATCACAGCTCCACCACTCTCCCATCGAAAACATCTATCATCCAGGTCTCATTCTAACATTCAAAGCTTCACCTCACCCTCACACACATAGCATGACTGTAAGCCTCACACCCATCACTTACACTTGCACACACTACCAGCTATTTAACTATGATTGCGACATTACCCTAGCACATTGCATGACATTCAACAACATAGTTCCCTCTCTCTTGCAAGAGAAAATGACAAACAAGAGGATATGGTGGCTTAGCAATGATGTTACTGGACTAGTAATCCGGAAGCCTAGGCCAATGCTCTGGGAACATGGGTTCAAATCCCACCAGGACAGATGGTGGAATTTAAATTCAATTAATAAATCTAGAATTAAAAGCTAGTCATCAATAATGAAGTATGAATCCATTGTCGATTTGTGTTTAAAAACCCATCTGGTTCAATAACGTCTTTTAGGGAAAGAAATCTGTTGTCCTGCCCAGTCTGGCCTACATGTGACTCCAGACCCACAGCAATGACTTTTCATTGCTCTCTGAAATGGCCTTGCAAGCCACTCAGCTATATCAAACTGTTACATAGATGTTGAAAAGAAATGAAACCTGTCAACCCTGCAATGTCCTCCTTCCTAATATGGGATTGCGTGAAATAGTCTGATAGCCAATAGTCTGATATTGTCATGCTCACTGCATCATACCTTACAGACAATGTCCCAGGCACCACCATCACCATCCCTGGATACGTTAACTCAAGACCCAAGAAATCTCATGGCATCAAGTCAAACATGGGCAAGGAAACCTCCTCTTCATTCCTACCTATCAACAACCTCCCACCACCTCCCCCAGTTAGCTGATGATTCAGTGCTCCTTCATATTGAACACCAATTAGAGGAAGTAGTGAGGGTGGCAAGGGCGCTGAATGTTCTCTGGGTGGGGGCCTTCAATGCCCATCACCAGGAGTGGGTCAGTAGGAAAACTATAGACCGAAATGGCCAGGTCCTAAAGTACATATCTGCTAGACTGAGCCTTCGGCAGGTGGTGAAGGAACCAGCAAAAGAGAAAAACATACTTGACCTCATCCTCACCAATCTATCTGTCACAGATGCATCTGTCCTTGACAGTATTGATAGAAGTGACTACCGCACAACCCTTGTGGAGATGAAGTCCCACCTTCACATTGTGGATACCCTCTAATGCAGTGGTTCCCAAAGGGTGCGGCGCGCCACACTGGTGCGGCGAGAGAGGATGGCAAGTGTGGTGGGAAGATTCAAGGACAATCAAAGAAACATTTAAACATGGTTTAAACAAGCATTGTTTTATACTTTCTGGATGTCCCATGATCATATTATAAAGTAGTTGTGTTCTATGTTATGAATCAAACACTGCTAGGGGTTGTTTTTTTTTTGTTTTTGAATGTATTTCTTATCAATAAAAAATTCAGTGTGGCGCGAGCAAATTTTTATTCCGAAAGTGCGGCCCAGTGAAAAAAGTTTGGGAACCACTGCTGTAATGTGTTGTGTGGCATTACCGCCGTGCTAAATGGGATAGGTTTCCAACAGATCTATCAACTCAAAACTGGGCATCCATGAGGCACTGTGGACCATCAGAGCAGCTGAATTGTATACAATCACAATCTGTAACCTCACATCTTGACATATTCCCCACTCTCCCATTAGCATCAACTAGGGAATCAAGGTGGTACAGTTAGGAATGCAGGAGGGAATGCCAGGAACAGTACTATGTATAATTAAAAATGAGGTGTCAACCCAATGATGTGGCAGTACATGACTGCTTGTGTGCCAAACAGAGGAACAGCCAGTGATAGACAAAACTAAGCGATCCCACAGCCAAGAGATCAGATTTAAATTGTGCAATCCTCCCACATCCAGTCTTGCATGCTGGTGGACAAGTAAACAACTTGCTGCCGGAGGAGGCTCCACAAATTTCCCCTTTCTCAGTGATGAGGGAGTCTAGCACATCATTGCAAAAGACAAAACTGAAGCATTCACAATCATCTTCAGCCAAAGGTGCCAAGTGGATGATACATCTCAGTCTCTTCCAGAGGTCCCCAGCATCACAGATGTCAGTCTTCAGCCAATTTGGTTCACTCCAGGTGATATCAAAAATGACTGAAGGCACTGGATACTGCAAAGGCAATGGACCTTGAGAATATTCCAGCAATAGTACTGAAGACTTTTGTTCCAGAACTTGTCATGCCCCTAGACAAGTGGTTCCAACTACAACATTGGTACCTACCTGGCAATGTGGAAAATTTAATTCTATTAACTTTTGTTTGTTAAATTCTTTAGGTGCTTGAATGAATTTGTGGACAATAACTTTGTTTTGAGTACAATGTAAAGGTTGAGGATTATTGAGGTGATTCTCCAACCTGTTCATGTGGCTGGTGGGAATCCAGATGCTCCAGTGAGTGGAGCATTGGTCGAAAATTGGGAATCCTGACAGGCGTGAAGGCTCCCCGGATTCACCTGACCCGTCCCATCGGCCCCGATAGGGTTGTTGCCGATGCTATGCAAACCCACTAATTTGAATGTCATTAGCAGATTTGGCAGCCAATTCTCCAGCCTCCCTCCATTCACCCTGCCTGCCAGTGGGAACGGCACTGAGCGGCCTTTACAGTTGCTACCCACAAGAAGTGTCATGGCGTGCTGGACCTTGAGGATTCAGGGAAGCACAACCAACCCCTCAGAAAAGAGGGGCATCTTCCCCTCACACCATGCAGACATGAGGGTAATCCACCCAACCCCCTCTCAGTCCCCTTTCCCCCTCAGAGCCCCCGTCTCCCCCCTTCACTCTCAGATCCTCCACTCAGCCCCCTCCCCTCTCTGACCCTCCCCATTCAGTCCCCTTCCCCCTCACGCCCCCCCACTCAGTACCCTTCCTCCTCAGACCCCCCACTCAGCATCCCTTCAGGCCAGCTGGCTTGGCAGTGCCACATGTGTACTGCCCCCGTCATCCTGGCATTGACACTCTGGTCTTGTGCCTTGGGCTCTGAAGAAGCTCGTGGAGGTAGGTCCAGAGGCCATTTGCCCCTCTGTTGCTGCCAGGCTGAAAAGCACGGGTCTGTCAACAGTCCTGGATATTGGGTGGGCTCAGGCTGGGGGCAAGGGGTTGGCCTCGTCACTTTCTGCCAGGATGGTTGGACTGCCCGTTCTAGCACTGGCAGACCAGAAGATCACCCCCTGGCATGGTTATTTCAGGCAGACCCTGCGATCAACATTTGCATTCCTGCCTGTCAGCTGAGAAAATTCTGAAGTGGCCAGGTCACTTTAATCTCCATCCCCCCACCCACCCGGTCATCTGGCAGTTGGGGGGGGGGTCTGCAAAGGGGTCAGGTCACCCTCATGTCTATGTGGTGTGAGGGGGGGGTGAGGAACCATTATCTTTGGGTGGGGGGAGGATGCTCGTCTTTGGTGAGGGATTGGCGATGCTCCCCTGATCAGTGGGGTGGGGGGGAAGAGGGGGCACTATTTTATATTTTGTTAGGAGGGATGGGCCTGTTTCTGAGCACAAAGATTGGGTAGCCCTTTAAAATTGGCGGCCTGGTCTCAGAACAGAGGGCTGGCGGGTTGCTCGAAATGAACTCTTTCAGGTGGGTGAATCCCGCCTGACAGACTCTGCCATCGGGAAACACTCTTGTTTTCCCACCAGTGTCGGTACTTAGCCCCAGTTTCTGGAGAATCGGGCCCTATAAATCCATATTGTATATAAAGTTGAAAGCAATGGTAACTTGAAAGGTGTTATTACAGTGTTCAGTATTTGAAGAGTTGAAAGCTATATTAAAGTGTCAAAATATTGGCCCATTCTTTTCCAGTTAGGGCGGGAGAAAATCCACTAATGAATCTCGCCATGCTAAAATTATTTACAAGTGATGCGTGATGTATTCTACTGTCAATTTGTCATTGTCAATGTTTGGCAACCTATTTTAAAATTTATTTGCAAACACATTTTTGTAAAAAGCACATCCCTTAAATTGGATCCCTGAGTACCGAGAACTCTTATGTTGAATGATGGTTGTAAATATGTTGGTAGTTTTGACAGCTTTAACTTTCCGGTCACCATGGTAATGTTGATCAATTTTGTTAGGCGTTTTGAAAGTGTAGATCTGGATTCAATGTGGGAGAAAGAAATTATGCTACCGGAGAGAGGAGTTGTGAAACTATTCTGAAGCTTTATGTGTAGAGTTAACAGAAGACCAGGTTGAGCCTTAAACCTGACAACATCAGATTGTCGATGCTTTTAGAATTGATCAATTGTGTTTCTCATTCTCTCAGGAAAGGCCCTCCGTGGTGTTGATTCTCCTGATCTCTGTAGTCTTATCCAGCCTGGCAACCCACACAAACTCTCTGTTCTTCAGTGTATTCCCTCTTGTGCCTTCCCATTTCCTTTATTCTGCCATGGCAGCTACATAACCTCCTCGGCTCCATGCTTTTCAAGTCCCTTCACCTCTTCACCCCCTCACCTCTGACATGTCTCCTTTTAAACTCCTTTTAGAACTCACATCTCTGACCACGCTTTTCGCTATTTTGCCTAATATTTATTTGTTTGATTCAGCATCCCCCTTTTTTTTATTATTGCACTTCTGTGAAGGGCCTTGAGTGTTTTTTCCCATATTAGAACTTCATATAAATGCAAGTTGTTATAGTGCTGGATTAAGATCATAGGGACATAGGACTTAGGAGCATGAATAGGCCATTCAGCCCTTCGAGCCTATTGGTCTGTCATGACCAATAAGGTCGTGACAGACTTAATTGTAGTCTCAACTATACTTTCCTGCCAGCAAACCCCCCACCCCCCCCCCCCCCCCCACCCCCTCCCCACTCCCCATAAAAACTCTGGATTCCCTTGTCTATCAAAGTATATTGGATGGAATTCTCCAGCCGTTCACGCCGTGGGATTCTCCGATCCTGCTGGCAGCGCACCCCTGCCCGTGGGTTTCCTGCTGGAGTGCAGTGACGTCAATGGGAATTCCCATTGACAATGGCGGGACCAGAGAATCCCGCCACTAGCAAACAACACGCCACTTCCTGCCAGCAGGAAACACATGGCTGGGAGGCTGGAGAATCTCACCCATCTCATTCAACCTTGAATAAATTCAATGGCCCAGCCTTCGCTCCTATTTGGGGAAGAGAATTCCACGTACTATTGACTTCCTGAGAGAGAAAAAAAATCTTCTATTTTCTGTCTCAAAAGTGAGACCCTTGATGCGCATCAATTGGACACGAGGCACAAAGCTTCGGTAAAAGAAGGCTTTTATTAACTAACAATGGAACTATCAGAACTTTAACACACTATCCCAGACTGAAGGGGTCCCGCCCAAGCAGGGGGTCTTATACCTCTCCCAGGAGGCGGAGCCCGACTGGGATGTGCCACAACAGTAACAACCACAGGTGTATCAATCCCACCCTAGCCCAACAACAACATTAGAACAATCCCACAGCGGGAACCAACGATGGTTCACCACAACCCTTTATTCTTTGTTCCCTGTTTCTAGCCTCCCCCACATGAGGAAACATCTTCACAGCATCCACCCTGTCAAGTTTCCTCAGGCATATCAGATATGTTTCTATAAGGTCAACTTGCAGGCTTCTAAACTCCAATGGGTGTCAGCTCAAACAGTTCAACCTTTCTTTATAAGTCCCAGGAGTGAGTCAAGTGAAAATTCTCTGAACTACTTCAAACACAATAATATTTTTTCAAATAAGGAGACCAAAATTGTACATAATACTCCAGATGTGTTCTCATCCAGGCCCTGTGCAGCTGCAGTAAAACCTCTCTACTTTTATATCCCATTCCTCTAACAATAAATACCAACATTCCATTTGCCTTCCTAAGCACTTGTGGCACTGCGTACTAACTATTTGTGGTCCATATAGCAAGACATCCAGATCCCTTTATCATTAAGCTCTGCAATCTCTCTCTATTTAAATATTATACCACTTTTCTAGTCTCCTTGCCAAAGTGGAAACGTTCACATTTTCATCTCCATCTGCCAAATATTTGCCCATCCTCTTAACCTATCGATACCCTTTTGAAAACTATCCATTTCCTCTCGACAATTGACTTTCTTACCTAAAGAGAAAATGCTGGCAAATCTCAGCAGGTCTGGCAGCATCTGTAAGGAGAGAAAAGAGCTGACGTTTCGAGTCCAGATGACCCTTTGTTAAAGCTCAAAGGCATAGTGGGAGATATTTATACTGTAGGGTGAGGGAATGAATGATGAGTCATAGCCACAAAAACAAGGGGAAAGGCTAAGAGGTGCTAATGGCAGTCCATAGAGAGAATAGAAGGTGTGAATGGCCAAACGGTGGATAAACTGAAATCAGAGGGTAAACTGTGACAGATGAAGATGTGGGGGAAGAGAGGAGATGGGTGGGAGAGAGGTAAAATTGAGAATAAGGGGGAAAAGGGAAGCAAAGAGGGAGAAAAGGTAAGAAAAGGGGGGATGAAAAGGGGGAAAGAGTCGGGGGGAAGAAAGATAAAGAAAGACAATAAAGGAATAAAAGGCAGAGAACAGTTAAAAATTAAATAGAATGAAAACAAAGAGGTTGAGATGGGGTAGAGCTAATCATCTGAAGTTGTTGAATTCGATGTTGAGACCAGAAGGTTGTAATGTGTCTAGCCGGAAGATGAGATGCTGTTCCTCCAGTATGCGTTGAGCTTCACTGGAACATTGCAGCAGGCCAAGGACAGACATGTAGGCATGGGAGCAGGATCGTGTGTTAAAATGGCAAGCTTACAGATGCTGCCAGACCACGCTAAGATTTTCCAGCATTTTCTCTTTCGGTTTCAGATTCCAGCATCCGCAGTAATTTGCTTTTATCCAGATTTTCCTACCTATCTTGGTGTCACTGGCAAATTTAATTACATGGTCGGAATTTTACTGTCCCGCCCACCACGGAAATCAGAATGGGCGAAGGGTGGAACATGGAATGGTCCATTGTCCTTGGGTGGAGCTTTACGGTTTTGGGACAAGTGAGTCCATAAAATCCCGCCCCATATATTCGGTCTCTGATTATCAATTGTTGAGGCCCCGGCACTAATCTCTGTGACACTGCACTAGGTGCAATTTACTAATCTGAAGATGACCCATTTGTTCCTACTCTCTGTTGGAACTGGTTAGAATTGTTTTTGTGTGAAGTGGTTACACAGCAAGCAGTCAATGGGGGAAAATTGGATAAGGCCCTACGACAGGTATTGCAGGTTTCAATGCAGGTTTAACTTGGGCCCGTTTATTTAAATATCTACTTTAAATGGCAACAGTGTGCAGCTTCAATTGATTGCATGCTTCAGCAGGGTGGCCAATTTCATATCAGGTTAGCGCCAATCTGAAAGATGCATTTTGACTGCAGCAGGTTCTAGAGCAGGTCGCACAAGACATTCTGAAAAGGATGTCACCAGAATTACATCATACAAACTAAAAAAGAACACTTAAATCCCCCAGCATTTAAGCATTGTGCTGGATTTTGCCCTGTCAACTCTACATTGTTAGCTGGAGGCCAATTAGTGATTCATTAGTTACCATCCCCAATACTTGCTTATGATTAATCCTGCTCTTGCCATGTCATAGCAGCATTTTCTGTTGCCTGTTTCACAAGCTCCCAATTTTTTTTTGCTTTATCTCAAATCCAGCCGTTCTTGATCCTCGCTTCAATTGGACAAAACGCGCCATGACTCAACGTTGAGAAACTGGTTCTCCAGCTTTCATCAACTTAGTTTAATCCACTTCCTTGAACCTTGCCTTTCATAGAGATAGTAAGAAGTTTAACAACACCAGGTTAAAGTCCAACAGGTTTATTTGGTAGCAAAAGCCACACAAGCTTTCGAAGCTCTAAGCCCCTTCTTCAGGTGAGTGGGAATTCTGTTCACAAACAGAGCTTATAAAGACACAGACTCAATTTACATGAATAATGGTTGGAATGCGAATACTTACAGCTAATCAAGTCTTTAAGAAACGAAACAATGTGAGTGGAGAGAGCATCAAGACAGGCTAAAAAGATGTGTATTGTCTCCAGACAAGACAGCCAGTGAAACTCTGCAGGTCCACGCAACTGTGGGAGTTACAAATAGTACAATTGAGTCTGTGTCTTTATAAGCTCTGTTTGTGAACAGAATTCCCACTCAACTGAAGAAGGGGCTAAGAGCTCCGAAAGCTTGTGTGGCTTTTGCTACCAAATAAACCTGTTGGACTTTAACCTGGTGTTGTTAAACTTCTTACTGTGTTTACCCCAGTCCAACGCCGGCATCTCCACATCATTTCATAGAGATAGTCAGGGCGTTTGGTTCTTTAAAAAGCAGCTTGCATGTTTTTTGACAGCGTGCACCTGGCTCTCAACCCTGCAAAATGTTGCATTGACACCAGTGCTTTTTTCCTTTGTGCTTCAAGCACTTCTCTGCTTGTACAGTTTTGCCAGAAGCTGTCCCTGGTCTCACACTGCTCATAATGAAAGTTATAACTTTCACGCACCACTGCATACTGGCCACTGGAGAGTTTCCTAATCCTATTCTCCTATTAGGTTTAAGACTTCTCTGGCTGCCTGCCGTTCTGGAGCCACTTCTGATGAGCTGAACCATACATCTAATCGGTGAGGCTGAATAATTGCGACGAGGAGCACTCTCTGTCCATGCCAAAGAGTAACATCAAGGGAAATGGGAAGTGGTGGGGAACAGAAAGCCCACGTGTTCGAATGGAGAGGACTAACTATTTTGAGTATCAAACAAGTCACACACGTCAAATAAAAATAACGGTCAAGCATGATAATGTTAATTAGTGCTGTTTTGTTTCTTTCTGTTATGTCAAGTGACCTTCTATTGACCATTGAGAATTAGCATTTGCCGAGAAAAACAACATTTGGATGGGCTGAGATGCCTCTATGGTTTACTGAAAGACTCTTTCTCTGTCTTTCCGATGATGAAAAATAAGAACAAAAAGATTAGCTTTGCATTTAGCACATCCTTCTGTGAGCTTTGTTTCGTGTGTGCATTTATACCCCATTTGGTAATCATATTTATGATAATGAGAAAAAAAAACTTCCCACAGAAACAGCTAAATCATTTCAGACCAACATTTCTGTCTAAATGACAAACCATTAAAGCTGCATATATAAAGGCTACAGTTCCTTACTGACTGACGTTGTATTCAGGCACCAGTCTCCCGGGTTTTCAGTAAAATGTTACATCTGTGCAATTGTTCTTTATGTTAAAGGATGGTTGGAACTTTGGGGCCGTCTGGTCCAGATGTCCATAACTAAATTATGATAATTTTACCTTAATATTCACAAACAGATTATTTTTCTAGCTTCTAAACTTCAGTCTCCGGCTTCTTTCCAGAGGGAGTGAGAGGTTAGTAAATGGTGGGGGGAGATCTTACCAGAAATTGGCAGAGCCTCAGTTCCAGTGAGAAAAATGGAGTGAATCGCGCCAATGGCTCCAGCGCAACTTCTGACCAAATCATGAGCCTCAGTGACAAAAGTTTTTAACGGCCACGAGAATAACACCGTGCCCGCAGCGGCCACCCTCTGAGTCACTGGAGAGCTGCATATAAACAGCTCTCCAGCACTTGTTCCATGGTGACTGCAAGTGATGGCAGTCAGGAAGCCCGCACCGCGATTCTCAGAGGGCGCCCCGATCAGACTGCTGGATGGAGTCCAGCAAAGGCAGGATCCACTCTACCCCCGCTCCAGGGGGAGGCCTCCCACCAAGGTCACCAGCCAATGCTGGGATGCGGTGGCAGCCCTGGTGTGTGCCAATCCTGATGTGTGCCAGTTCACTGCAAAAGAGGACAGGCTGGCAGTGGTGCAAGATAATGAAAGCTCTTCTTGGCTCAGCCATGGTAAGTTAGCCTCATGCAGCCTTCTTCTGGACCTCCTCGCACACCCCTCCCATCTCCATCTTCATCTCTCACCCAGCCACTTCAGCTCTTGCCAACGTCTGTAAGGAGGCCCTCCACCCCCTCTGCAAATTAAGATGTCCCCCCCTCCACCCCACTTGACAAGCATGAGCAAGCAGGCCCAGCTGGAGTAATACCGTAGCTCAGAATCCTCACGCAATGTGAGCAGCGAGCCCTTGAGCTCGCCAGGGAGGAGGAAGAGTGCACCTGCACTGATGGTGAAGTTGGGGCAGCAGACAAACGTGAGAATCCTCAAGACATGCTGTCATTCCTCAAGCCTCAAGTGAGTAATCAATGTTCCCTCTTTTAACCCTTCTAATACACTAATGCCATCTCCTTTCTTTTTCAGGCAAAGCAGCGGAAAAGACCGGACCATCCTCACGCCCCCTGGATGCACTGGACTTTACGAGCTCCGAGGGTGACTTCTCAGACCCCACCGTTGAAGATGCGTCACAGCTGTCACCCACACCCGCTACCAGTGCAGATGCTCACACCTCGGTGTGTTCAATCGGCAGACAGGTTCCTGGTTTCTCACTGGTGAGTACCTCACAGCTGAAGATCGGCAGCAAGTGGAAGCAGGGTAGTCCCAGGTAACCTGCACTTGGAGGGATGCTAGAGGCCAGGAATCTGCTGGGCCTCTGTTCAATGATGTGCCCGGTTGTCCCAGAGCTGCTGGAGCTGCAAAGGGAGAGTCACGAGTATCAGGAAAGGATGACAGCTTCCCTCCTCGGATTACAAGGCCGACTGGAGGAGTCCGATCGCCTTACGTCTGAGGAGGTGGTGCCGTCATTGCTGCACAATGAGGCCAACACTGCGAGGTTGGCATCCGCAGTGGAGACCTTGGCTCAGGACATGCACTCCTTGGCAGGAGATGTCTGCACCCTGGTTCACCTTATGACCTCCATTGATGAGGGCTTCAACTGCATGGTACAGGCATTGGTGGCAATCCATGAGTGTCAACGCCAGAGGATGGTGGGGCTTCTGGTCCCCACTCCAGCTACCCCTCTATCCCATGGAGGACAACCGGGTCTACTAGGCACTCTAAGGGATGAGGATCGTCCGGTGCCCAGCCAGGGGTCTTCTACCCAGGAGACCCTGGGGGCATCCAGCCTATCTGAGTCCCCCCCTTCCTTTGAGCGACACACCCCCAACACCACACACCGATGAGGACAGCCCTGCAATACCCATGCTGACTGAAAGCAAGGCAGGGCCTCAAGATCCTGCCCCCAGGGACACCCGCCAAGATCATTTCAGGCAACAGGGCATGGAAATCAGCAGGCCTCTTCAACTTCAGTTGTGTATCCTGTGGAAGCACACAGATGTGCTGGGAGGGTGAGGAAGATTAAACAGATGGCACAGGTGAAAGTAGGTATAAGAGGTTACTTCTGTATATAATAACAAATAATAAATCACTCCATTCAGTCAGAGCCTCCAGCCTGTCATTTTATGTCACCAAGCTCACAAACCCATAGATACACCCAGTGCTTTAGAAACATAGAAAACTACTGCACAAAACAGGCCCTTCGGCCCCACAAGTTGTGCCAAACATATCCCTACCTTTTAGGCCTACCTATAACCCTCCATCCTATTAAGTCCCATGTACTCATCTAGGAGTCTCTTAAAAGACCCGATTGAGTTTGCCTCCACCACCACTGACGGCAGCCGATTCCACTCGCCCACCACCCTCTGTGTGAAAAACTTCCCCCTAACATTTCCCCTGTACCCACACCCCAGCACCTTAAACCTGTGTCCTCTCGTAGCAGCCATTTCCACCCTGGGAAAAAGCCTCTGAGAGTCCACCCGATCTATGCCTCTCAACATCTTATATATCTCTATTATTTCTCCTCTCATCCTACGTCTCTCCAAGGAGAAAAGACCGAGCTCCCTCAGCCTATCCTCATAAGGCATGCCACTCAATCCAGGCAACATCCTTGTAAATCGCCTCTGCACCCTTTCAATCTTTTCCACATCCTTCCTGTAATGAGGCGACCAGAACTGAGCACAGTTCTTGTTCCTGTGAAGTGTGAGAGTGGTTGTGCCATGTCTCTCCCACACTGGGGACAGAGTAAAGAAGCCCTGCTACAGGCAACTCCACTCCCCTCCAACCCCCAACCACCCTTCCCGAGACCCCATTCATGGAAGGAGCAAACCACGCCCCCCCCCCCCCCCCCCCATCCATCCATCCATCTGAACTAGAGCTGTTAAATTTTACATCACTTCATCTGAGCGAGAGAGTGCAAGGGGCTGTCGAGGTGCTGATTGCCTGCGGACCTCCAGCATGAGATGAAAATGAAAACCTGGCCACATATTTAACGGGGCGTGGAACTATTTATTCCAGCTTCAATGAACCCCATGATGTGCCTGTTCATTGGCTTGGCACATGCAGTTCTCGTTAGGCTGTGGGTCTGGTGTCATATGTAGGCTAAAGCGAGTCAGGGTGGCACATTTCCTTCCCAAAAGGGCATTAGTGTACCAGATGGGCTTTATTTTTAATGACAATTGACAATGATTTCATGGTTGTCATTAGACAGTTAATTTCAGATTTTTATTCAATTTTCACCATCTGCCATGGTAGGATTTGAACCTGGATCACTAGAGCATTACCATGGGTCGCTGGAATACTAGCCTAGTGAAAATACCACCAAGCCACTGCCATTCCTCATGGCCCCATTGCTTCTTTTGGCAATCACCTTAAATCAATGTCCTCTGGTTCTTAATCCTTCCACCAACGGGAACAATTTCTCCCTATCTATGCTGTCCAGACTCCATCCACGGTTTTGAATACTTCTTTTAAATCTCCTTTCAACGTTGCATTGGAGCCTCAGCTTCTCTAATCTATCTAGGTAATTGAGTTCCTCATCCCTGGAATGCTCGTGAATCTTTTCTGCACCTTCTCTTCTGAAGGTGTGGTGGCCTGAATGGGATGCAATGCACTCAGCTGAGACCAAACTCCTCGGAGGGGTGACCCTCCCATTCGCTGCGCTGATTTTTTAGCGCAGCAGCCGGGAGATTTAGGTGGCCCGGCATCCGCGCTGGGCATTCGGCTCCGAGCGCGTCTCCCAGTGCTGGATTTCATGCCGGAAATCAGCGTGGAGCCACATTATCTATGTAAATTGAAATTTAAATGTTATCGGGACTGCAGGGGGGGTTGACACTGCAGGCGGGGTTGGGACTGGTGGGGGGAGGGGGAAGTCAGGACTGCCTAGTGGGGGTCGAGGCTGGGCCTGTTTGGGAGGGTAGTGATCGGGCCGTGGGAGGGCAGAGGGCCGGTGTTGCAGGAATCGCGGAGCTGGCCAGTGATCGAGCTAGCCGGCAATCGGGAGGCCGGCAGACAGGGGCCACTGCGCATACATTGATCTCGGCACTTACAGATCGGTGCATGCACAGTGGCCCGCTCAGCGCTATGCTGCCGGCCTCTCCAGCGGGGATCAGCCCCACCCCCAGCTTTTCAACATGATTTACGCTAGTGTTCTCTGCAGTGCACAGAGTGTGGGGGATTCTTTTTAAAACTCCCACAGAATAAACCAACGTGATTTACTCCAGTTTTCAACACTTAGAATTTTTTGGGAAGAATTGCTCCCCAGGATTTCATAGAGGTTTGCCATAACGTCTTTGCTTTTGAACTCTGTGCCCCTATTTATAAAGACAATGCAGCCCAACTAGTTCTGTCAATTTTCTTTTCCCTGTATCCAGTATGGTCAGGGTAATTATGACTCAGTCATCTCATGTGAGACTAGTGAGATGTTAGTGTACCTTTAAAAAAGATTTTCTTTAAAAACATGACTTCTGCAGCTCACAGCTTCAATGATGTCATTGTTGCCAGCTTGACTAGAAATGTCCTTTTATTGCACTTAAGTGGCTTAAATGGGGTTGTTCGTGTTTACCCTGGGATTAGTTTTACGATCTTGCATTGTTAGGAGGACGGTCATGTATTTTGGACAGTTATTTTGTCATTTTCAGTTTGGAGCTGCAGGTTTGAGTTTTAGGTTTTAGAAGGGGCAGCAAGCTAAAAAGAAATGTTTTCCTTCTCTCTCTGTTTTGGAAATATTGCTGGTTATCTGAAAGAAAGGTCTAATTTTCCCGCAGTAAAGATTCTACAGTTGGCTTGACCAGAGAGTCTCTCCCTGGGGTTCTGAGAAACTGTTTTTTCTTTCACTTGTTCTGAGTGAATCCAGAGGACAGCAGACTTCAACCAAAGGACTCAATTTCCATTATCACGTGAGCAGTGCTGTATTGAACCTGTTTAATGGGTTTTGTCTATGGCAAGGGCTTTGGTTTGATTGGAACACATTAGATATATTTGTTAAGGCTTACATATTATAGTGGCTGTTTTGTTTCTTGTTTGTAATCGATAAAAGTTCTTGCTAATTTTCTTACTATACATGTTAACTATATTCTCAAATAAACTTTGTTCGATAAAAGCTCCCTAGTGGGTCACTTGAATCATGCCTGAAATGAAACATCTCATGTTTATCCTAGCCAAATTCAAGATGCAAAACTTACAATCCAGGTGGGCTCCATAAACACTTTGGAGTTTCTGACCTGAACCATAACACTGGCTAATTCAGCCACAAAGAGCTGAATTTTAATATTTGGACTTACTAACAGCAGGAAAGCTGGCAGTGCTTTGGGAAACTGGAAATTTGAAGAACGGGTTTTCCAATTTTAACTGAGTCACAGCATTAGCATCCCACTTCCAGACTTCCTAAGAACATTATAAACAGAAGGGGGCAGGTGTGATGATGACATGGACCTGACTGTTGAATCTTCATATTTAAAGGGACCCAGCAGATGTCAGAAGGGAAGCATTCTATAACTGTAACATGGAGTGCCAATGAGAAAAGGAAGACACATGGTTCTCAGACACATCCCTGGGCACCGTGCAATGGGTTCTAAGGGCTCCAGGAATATTCTATTCTCAATGGACTGGAGGAAGATGTCTGCCTTGGAGACTGAGCAGGCATGGTTGAAAGTGGCAGAGGAGGGGAGCAGCATGAGTGTGGCTTTATAGATTCATAGAATCCCTACAGTGCAGAAAAAGGCCATTCAGAAGAAGTCCATCGAGTCTGCATCGACCACAATCCCACTCAGCCCCTATCCCCGTAACCCCACTTATTTACTCTGCTAGTCCTGCTGACACTATGGGGAATTTCAGCATTGCCAATCAATCTAACCCGCTCATCTTTGGACTGTGAGAGGAAGCTAGAGCACCCAGAGGAAACCCATGCACACACGAGGAGAATGTGCAAACTCCACACAGACAATGACCCAAGCTGGGAATCGAACCCAGGCCCCTGGTGCTGTGAGACAGCAGTGCTCACCACTGTGCCATCATGCCATCCTTATTCCTGGCAAGTGATTCATTACCACATCAATGCAGGACAGGTGAGTGACGTGCCAGATTCAAGTACAAACATCTCACCCTGACTTTCGCAGCCTTCTCCTGCATAACACTGCCGAAACCAACACAACTGCAGGTCTGCCCATCTTCCCTTTTGAGGCACCTCGTGACATCCCCATCTATACAACCAACACTGACATTCACTCTCATCTTATTGCCTTCAAGCACCCATTCTTCCACAAATGTTTTTCCTTCCATCCCCTCAACACATTCCATTTCTTACAATCATAGTTCTTCCATTCTCCCCTTACAGGAGAGGAGAGGGGACAGGACACCAGGGGGAGGCAGAGAACTGGAGGTGGCTATCCAGTTTTTGTAACCCTAAAAGCTGTGGCTTTAGTCCTCTCTGTTGCATCACCTTGTGTAACAGACTATTATTATTTTGGAGTCCCTTATGGATGCGTATTGAAGAGAGCCCAAGATCTGCCCAATCACTCGAATCGCTCCCGAAGCATCCCAATAGCCTGCTCACCGACTACTCTTGTGTTCATAGAGCTTTGGTTGTAACTTGTTTGGGTGTCGGGACTCCTGACAGGTGTCGTCAACCATGATCTTAGAGGATAACCCATGTCTTCAAGGAATCATCTGCTGACTCTTTTTAAATGTGCGAATATCTTTGGGAGACCTGACTGGCACAGAATGAAGAGAAGAAGGCAGTTTCCAGGTTTCTTGCACAGACATGCATAATAATCTCTCAGTGGTTTGCATACCACTGATATCTACCCAACCTGGCAGATTAAAACACCCCCCAAAGGTTACAGATTAGACTTTCTTTATATTTTTGATTCTGGAACTTTGCACAAGTTACGTTTTTCTTACTGATATTATGGAATCTTGAAATAACCACAGAAAACACACTGAATGATTAAAATAAAAGCCAGATAAATAAATCTCATCAATACATGTTTGCAGAAGTATTTATTGCAAAGGTTTTTTAACCTCAAGGTTTTATTGATTTTGTAATTTTCAGATGTTTTAATGATTAAAATATTTATTATTATAACCCATTTAAAAGTGCTTACCTTCAGCTGCGAGAGTAAATTTCTACACTTCAATGCCAGTGGACTTTTGGCTTTCTAATTTGTGAGAGAGAACTTAAAATTTGACCATGGCGCCTGATAATTATTGTGTGATTTCTTACTGTCTGTGATTAATGTATTTTGTCAGTGAGGTGTGCATGTTTTATTACCCTCAGAATGGTTGCCACAATTTGAATAATTCTGACAGCAAGCCTTTTTGTGAGCCTTCACATAAAGAAGTTTATTATCTCAAACTTGCCCAGAGGTTTAAAAACATGACATCTCACTTATTCGACTTCTTGCAAGCTGTGCCCAGCATATCCTCTAATTCTATCTTTTACTCCCATTTTATGCTTTTAAAACTCTTTTAAACTCTGTAACAATGCCTTAATTCAATAGATTCCCTGCTGCCATCAGACGTTTGAATGGACCTACCTCATATTAAGTTGATCTTTCTCTACACCCTAGCTATGACTGTAACACTACATTCTGCACTCTCTTCTTTCCTTCTCTTTGAACGGTATGCTTTGTCTGTATAGCGCGCAAGAAACAATGTTTTTCCCTGTATCCTAATGCATGTGGCAATCATAAATCAAATCAAATCAACTCACACACTATCGCTCACAAAGATTAAATACAAGTGAAAACAAAAAGGTATTATAATGTATATTTGATGGGCCAAATAGCCTACTTCTGCACCTATGTCTTATAGTCTTATGGTATTAGAGTCACAATCTCTTTTTCATGGCATGTCCATAGTTTCTTAGATGTGTTTATGCTTTTAATTGAACTGAGGGTCTTGGAAGCAAAGATTTCTCAGTAAGCTGTGAGGCTTCTTGCAGTTAAATTTCTAGGAGGTTGGTCTCAGGTGAACTTGACGTTAGAACAGGTTGGAGAGTTCTCCAACTTTCAAGGTGTTGCTGTTTATTAATTTGGCTGATTAGTTGACTGCAACTGGTTCAATGGTTCCTGATCAAAAGCCTGCCTCTGCAGAGCTGATTCTTGCTTTTTCAAATGCCGGCAACAAACATAGCTGACCTATTGCAAGCCCAAAGTCCCTTTCCAAAGGAATCAGATGGTCAGATCAAGAAACATTCTGTGTAATCATTTGACACTTTACTTTGAAATTTACCCATTCTGAACTTGAACCACTGTTTTTCTTGATCTATATTAATAGCTTAGACTTGGCTGCACCAGGAGCAATTTCAAAATGTGCAGATGCCACTAAACTTGAAGCATCGTCATAGACTCACAGAGGCATATAGCACTCAAAAGGGACTTTGGCCCATCGTATCTGCGCCTGTCAAAGACATATCACCTAACTATTTTCAAACACTTGGTCCATAGCCTTGTATGTCTTGGCATCATAAGTACACATCTAAATACTTCTTACATGTTATGAGGATCTCTGCCTCCACCACCCTTTCAAGTAATGAGTTCTGGACTCCCATCTTGAGGACGCATTTAAGAACCTTCTTACAATAATCAACAATGCTTTCATGGTTAACATTAGATTTTTAATTCCACGTTTTTATTGAATTCAAATTTCACCTGCTTCAATGGTGTGATTCGAACCGGATCCTCAGAGCATCACCCTGGGTCACCTGCCCAGTGACGATACCATTGTGCCATCATCTCGGCACAGTGGTTAGAATTGCTGCCTCATAGTGCTAGGGACCCAGGTTCAATTCCGGCCTCGAGTCACTGTCTGTGTGGAGTTTACACATTCTCCCCGTATCTGCATGTGTTTTCTTTGGGTGCTCCAGTTTACTCCCACACTCCAAAGATGTGCGGGTTAGGTTGATTGGCCATGCTATATTGCTCCTTGTGTCAGGGGGATTAGCAGGGTAAACACGTGAGGTTATGGGGTTAGGCCCTAGATGGAATAGTTGTCGGTGCAGATTCGATGGGCCAAATGGCCTCCTTCTGCACTGTAGGGATTCTATGATCTCACCATAGGCTGAGAAAGTGGTTAATGTGGCAGATGGGACCCTGGACGTTATAAATAATGTGGCAGATGGGACCCTGGGCATGGAGTACAAAAGCAAGGAACTTGTCAGAAACCTTTATGAAATACTGGATAAGTCTCAACTGGGGTATTATATCCCATTCTGGGCACTACATTTTAGGATAAATGTCAAGACAGTGCAGAAAAGATTTATGAGAATGATTCCAGGATGAGGAACTTGTCATGTGGATAGATTGGTCCTGGGTCTGTTCTCCTTAAAGAAATTAAGATTGAGAGGAGACTTGATAGAAGTGTTCAAAATCGTGAGAGTTCTGGGCAGATTGAACAGGGAGAAATGTTTACCATTGGCTGAAGGGTTGAGAACCAGATGACACTGACAGTGAATGGCAAAAGAACTAACACTGATGAGAGAAAAATATTTTTTATGCAGCATGTGGTTATGATCTGGAATGTACTGCCCGATGGACTGCTGGAGACAGAGTCAATTGTGACTTTCAAAAGGAAATTGGAAAACTATCTAAAGCGAAATATATTGCTGTTAGGGCAGTATTGCCATTACCACTAACCCCCATCACCAACCCCGTTCCCCTTTAAGTAAAAGGTTCAGTAGCAGCAGTACCAATATTCTTCATTATTTCATTTATTTTCTTTTAGCTTTTTCAATTGCACTTGCCTTTTTCTTAGGTGCCAAAACCAATTAAATTGTGAGACAAAATTTAGTTAACATAGATTCTGCTGATTTCTCTAAAAGCTCTGTCCAGCTTAGTCAAGTTCCCAGTCTTCATATTTAGAATGTGGTCACTGAACACAACATATTGCCTCTCTCTTCATTGAACCTCTCAATGTTTTATAATAATTTAGCTCTCTTAAGGGCAGTGCTTATTTAAAATCAAAATCTAATGAGTGCAGCCATATACAACCAAACAGGCCATTCAGTGAGAATGTGGGTCATTTAACCTTTTAGCTTTTCCCTCTATGCATTCTAATATTGCACATTGTTCCTCAGAAGAAGTTGCCGCATTTGTATTTTTCTTCTGAATTCTTGATAATAAAAATGCTCACTCTGCCGTTTAATCAGATGCACAGAAAATCTTTCGCATTCACTGTATTTTATCTAGATTCCCTGCTGTTTCAAATTTGTCTCAGCTGCTGCGAATTTTTGTTCTCATCCTGCAATTTTAAGTGTTAAATGTCCAACTGTGATTCAACAAGTCAAAGACATCAGTGAAACAGTATAACAGTTCATGGAAATTAAAATGCATAGAGGAAGGATAATTGGGAGTCTTCACGTTTGTGCTTCAGCTTATTGTTTTCAAATATAGAAATTTTAATCGGGTTTCTTCACCACAATGTGCCTGCTAACTTACACTAAGCACATCCTTCACATCACTTTATCCGCCAGCACCTCGATAAAGTTTTAACCAGATTCCAAGACATGAAGATCTCATTCACTTCTCAGTCAAACCTCATCTTCAATCAGAAGCCTTTGGTACATGGGGATCTAAAAATATTGGGACAACACTTCTTTTCAGGAACGCAAAGAATAATCTTTTGAAAATGAAGATTTACTGAAAAAATTGAAAAAAATTAGGAATTTAAGCTGTTTGAAAAGCAAGTTCCAGCTCACTAGCTCAAAAGACATCTAGCTCACAAGATTAATTTTCCAGTAAGCCTGCAAAGGCTGAGTTGCACACATTATTCATGGCATTCAAACATTGTTCCATCATTTTGAATTGGCCAGTTATTCAATGTGCTTGAATGGCGTGGGAAATGCATTGGTTTTGCATCAAGGTCTGGAGAATTGAGTTGTGTAGCAAATGCCATGTGACTAGTATCTGACCAAGTTTGCATGATAGCTATATTCTTTTTGATGGATAGAGTTTTCCTGTTGGGAATTCTATGTTGGAAGGAAGCATGGGTGGAGAGGAAGATAATATGAACAACTTGACTGGGATAAGAGGAATCGATAATTTATGCCTTTTTTCTAATGCCTGGGGAAACAAATTGCCTCAAGTTGAGAAGCAAAGATTGGTATGAGATTCTGCGCTAATATGAAGGATGCAAGCTTCTGGTTATTAATGTATATGGGTTGGCTGGCAAACTCGTGGATACAAATTGTTTTTATCCACTTATATTGAGGAGCAGATTGGAAGTCAGTGAGCTGGTGAGAACAATAATTGAATGAAATTTAATTCAATGAATTGGACTCTATCTAAGTTATTCATAGAAGTGGTCTACTTATAGGAAGTTCTTTTTAAAAATTATTTTACAACACAAAACAAAATCACAATAGCAATCAGGCTATGAACATAAAGTATTGAAGAAACATCAGAATGATTCTGTAAGTCCAGGGAATATGGCCTAAGCAGTGAACAATTGCTGGCTCTCTTGTACTACTCAAGAACAATGCAAAGACCATCTCCCACATGGGAGTCTAACCACCTCCTCTTGATATTTAATGTATTTCCATTGCCTTGACCACTACTATCAGTATCCTTGAGGGTCAGTGACGACCAAAAACTGGACCAGCTACATAATTGTCATTGTTATTAGATTAGTTCAAATATTAGACATTCTTTGCTGAGTGTCTCATCCACTAACCCTTCGAAGCTTACATGTTACAAGCCAGGAGCACGAAGGAATATTCACCACATAGCTGAATGGCTGTAGCTCCAACAACATTCAAAAGGTTTGGCACTGCCCAGAGCAAAGCAGTTTGGTTGAACATCGTCTATAGGGGAGATGGTGGCACAGTGGTCATAGAATCATAGAATCCCGACAGTGCAGAACAGGGCTATTTGGCCTGTTGAGTCTGCACCATTTCTTGAAAGAGCATCTTACCCAGGCCCATCCACCTGGCCTATCACCGTAACCCCACACATTTACCACGGCTAATCCACCTAACCTATACATCTTTAGATGCTAAGGGGCAATTTAGCATGGTCAATCAACCGAACATTTGGCCTGTGCCACCCTAGTCCCTGGACTAGTAATCCTGGACTAGCACAGGTTAATGGTCTGGAAACATAGGTTCAAATCCCACCATGACAGCTGAGGGAACTTAAATTCAATTAATTAATCTGGAACATAAAGCTAGTGTCAGAAATAATGACCATGAAACCATTATGATTGTCAAAAAAAAATCTGGTCCACTAATGCCCTTAGGAACTCTGCTGTCCTAACCCAGACTGGCCTACATGTGACTCCAGACCCACAGCAGTGTGGTTAAGTTTTCATTGCCTCTGAAATGTTCTGTTCAAGGGTGATTCAAGGGCAGCATGGTGGCTCAGCGGTTAGCATTGCTGCCTCACAGCACCAAGGACCTGGGTTCGATTCCGGTCTCGGGTAACTGTCTTTGTGGAGTTTGCACATTCTCCCCGTGTCTGCGTGGGTTTCGTCCAGGTGCTCTGATTTCTTCCCACACAAAGATGTGCAGGTTAGGTGGATTGGCCATGTGAAATTGCCCCTTAATGTCCAAAGATGTGCAGGTTAGGTAGATAAACAATTGTTAAATGCACAGAATTACGGGGATAGGGCAGGGGGAGTGGACCTGGGTAAGATGCTCTTTCAGAGTCGGTGCAGACTTGATGAGCCTAATACCCTCTTCTGCACTGTAGCGATTCTATATATTAGAGCAAAAATTCGAGCTTTGCCAATGGCACCAACGTCCCATGAAAGAAAAGAAAATCCATCCACTTGCTTAAATACTCATTAATGCAGCTTGACATCAGTGCCCATTTTTAACAGGATGCACTGCATCAGCTTGCCAAGATTCCTTTGGCTGTATTTCCCAAACCCATCATCTCTGCCACTTCGATGGACAATAAAGTAAGTGTATGGGGATGCCATCACCTTCAAGTTCACTCCGAAGAAACACACCATCCTGACTTGAATATATATCACCGTTCCTTCACTGTCACTGAACGGCATTGTGTGAGAACCTTCGCCACAAAAATTGTCGTCATTCAAAAAGAGGGATTGGCACCACCTTCTCAGGGGCAACTAATAATGGGCACTAAATGCCAGCTTTGCCTTGTCCTGAGACAGGGTGAAATCTGAATGAAAGGCAGCGACATCCAGGCAGGATTGTGTTGGGCAATTAACAGACTCTGGGGCTTTTCTCATTTGTTTAATACCAAGAGCCTTCCGAATGCATGTGATATAATTCAGATAACTACTTTCGCAAGAAATCTATCAAATAAAGAAAGCACAAAAAGGTGAAAAATAGAAAAACTCAGTATGAATGAGATCACATTTCTATGTTTGGTGAATAGTTAAAACCTCAATCCTGGTTCCGCCTCTCCTTGGTAATGAATGCATGAGAGGAGACAAAAAGGGATACAGAAATATGAAAAGTGTACAGAGGAAAGGAAATTGATATCTTAGGCTGGCAGATACAGAAATGACAATGAAAGGGTGTAAGAACTGTATGCAATGAGATAATGAGCTGAAAACAAATAGAGAGGGAAGCAGAAAGAATTTGAGAGTGAGTGATAGCTGAGAGACAAAAAGCGTTAAAAAAAGCTGGCTCGCAGAATGACGTGGGAAATCAAATTTAAAGGTCAACCCAAAACCCCTTGCTTATCTTTGTCTGTGCTCAATGTGGAATGTTTATGCTCGGACCAGGAAATCAAATAAGGATCCTTTTTCCTAAATCCTGGTTTGATTCACGCTTTTGATTCACATAAGTGACCTCTCACAGGATAGACTCCATTCTGTGCATTCTGCTTGCCCAGCTAAAGTGAATGAAAATAAGAGATGCAAACACTACGAGGGCAGAACCTACTTGATTCTGTTCCATTGTATCAGTGGCTTTCTGGTGGCCTTTTTGTTTGTTGTTTTGCTTTTTGGCATCAATGGGGGATGTTTATGCCAAAACAAAATCAGATGTTGTCAGCCAAACCCAATTGCAATCAAAGCATTTACAAGAATAAGCAGAACAAGGAGTTCATAAGAACGGATGTGAAAAGGAACCTATGCAACTGCATGGTTAATTAAGTCAATGTTCAATCAATAATGTAGGTTAATTTCAGTATGTTCTAATCACAGCATTTAATTTCTTGAAGAGGTACAAGATAAAATGTTACAGGCAAATCATAAGGCAATACCATTGCACTGACCACACCCAATGTTATGTTGGGTGTTAATTGCATCTGCAGGTCTTGGCACGCCTCACTGTTAATGGTAGAGGACAACTCTTTCTGTATATTTGCAACCCATTTTACAACAAAGACATTATACTGTCAGTGTCAGTTAGATTGCTGCCCCATCAGATTTTGTATCTTGACATCTTTCCAACCCAGCAAGCAGATGTTCTGCAATATTAACCAACATGCTGTCCAGATTCCTATGCATCAGTTAGCACGGCCAGCAATTCTCTCTACTTTCCCTCTGAATAGCATGTGAAGTGTGAAACAGCCACCCACACTCTTTGAACTGACAACAATGTGGCAGTTCAGGCATCAAGTCCCTGATTTTCGTTTGTCACCTCCACTTGTATCAGTATACTTTTTAAGGGCTGGTGTCTCATTCCGCATTGCTACCAGGTGCTGTGGAGGGTGTACCCTTTGTCCTCGCTGTCATGTTCTGCCAAATATTCTGCTGTCTTCTGGGTACGATGCCTTGGAGCTTAATTCTCTTTGTACCAAACTCTATCAGCAGCATATCTATTCTATTAAATTCATTTCACAGGATGTGTCGTTAATGACTAGACCAGCATTTATTCCCCATCCCTAATTGTCCTTGAGACAGTGGTGGTGAGCCATCTTCTTGAACTGCTGTAGTCTGTGTGATGGAGGTACTGTCACAATGCTATGAGATGGAGAAATCCAGCATTTTGATCCAGTGATGATAAACTAGTAGGTGATATATTTACAAGTCAGGATGCTGTGTGACATAAGATCATAAGACCATATGAAAAAGGAGCAGAATTAGGCCATTTGGCCCATTGAATTTGCTCCAAAATTTGATCATGGTTGATCATTTTCTCAACCTCTTTCTCTGACTTTTCCCCCATAACCTTTGATTCCCTTAACAATCAAGAACATCTCTATCTCTGTCTTAAGTACACTGAATGACTTGGCCTCCACAGTCTTCTGTGGCAAGGAATTCCACAGATTCAGCAGCCTTTGACTGAAGAAATTCCTCCTCATCTCAGTACTAAAGGGTCGTCCCTTTACTCTGAGGCTGTGCCCAGGCCTTTCAATATTCTGTAAGTTTCAATGAAATCCCCCCTCATCATTCTAAACTCCATTGAGTACAGACCCAGAGTCCTCAAACACTCTTCATACGTCAAGCCTTTCATTCCCAGGATCATTCTCAAGATCCTTCTCTGAACCCTCTCCAAGGCCAGCACATCCTTCCTTAGATACGGGGCTCAAAATTGCCCACAATATTCCAAATGTGGTCTGACCAGAGCCTTATAAAGCCTCAGCAGTGCATCCCGGCGTTTGTATTCTAGCCCTCTCGAAATTAATGCTAACATTGCATTTGCCTTCCTAACTATCATGGCGGGGATCCTGGAGTTGTGGTGTTCTCATGCTGCCCTAGATTTTCTCATCATTAGAGACTGTAGTTTGGAACATTAAAAAGAGGATTGATGCTAGTTTATAGACTACTTACTGCCCACATATTTACTCGACCATCCAAAGCTTTTTGTCAGACACTTTTGTTCTACACAGGGGAAGGGGCAGCTCTTGTTCCAAATATTCTGTGCTCTCTTCAATGAACTCCCAGATTTGGAGTTGTTCACTTGGAACGTGAGCTGCTCTGGTGAGATAAGCTATACATTCATTAGATAATTGCAGAAAACCACTGCACAGTGATCCCAGTGAAAAACCAGAAACATTTTCTCTAGATTAATGCATTACGAAACGTTTCCGACATCCTCTGTTACCTACTAAGATAAAAGCAAAATACTGCGGATGCTGGAATCTGAAACAAAAACAGAAAATGCTGAAAAATCTCAGCAGGTCTGACAGCATCTGTGGAGTGAAAATATTGAGCCAACATGCCGGAATTTTACCGCCTCACCCGCCCAAGGCTCGTAAGAGCCCACCCGAAGCCAATGGAGAATGCTGTTCTGCAGTAAAATTCCAGCCATGAGTCTGGATGACCCTTTGTGAGAGCTGACGAAGGGTCATCCAGACTTGAAACGTTGGCTCTATTCTCTCTCCACAGATGCTGTCAGACCTGCTGAGATTTTCCAGCACTTTCTGTTTTTGATCCACTGTTACCTGTTGCTTTATTAAATATGTTCACAAAGCAAAGATTGGTAAGTTCAAAAGCTGGTTTGCAATCAGGTCCTGCACAAAAGCAGTTTACATATGTTCCACATGGTGGTACAGTCAAATATAAAATACACGATGAATTGAAAACAGCTATTACTGCTGTAATTCAGCTGATAAAATAATGAGTGAAATTCAGGAGACTGGAACTCTGTTGTAACAATAATTGGGTTTTAATTTTGTGCAAGTCGATTTTTGATTGATTGAAATCATTTTTTCCCTCGCTAACCCACGGGGAGGACGTGCAAACTGTGTGGAGTGGGTTTCCTCCGGGTGCTCTGGTTTCCTCCCACAGTCTGAAAGAAGTGCTGGTTTGGTGCATTGACCCGAACAGGTGCCGGAGTGTGGCGACTAGGAGAATTTCACAGTAACTTCATTGCAGTGTTAATGTAAGCCTACTTGTGACTAATAAATAATCTTTAACTTTAAAGGGTTGGCTGGATCTAAGCATGGTGTTGCCATTATGTCAGGAATTGTGAGGGTTAATTGATAACGGTTTGCTAAAATGAAACAGCTGCAACACCAAGGAATAAAAAAAGTTCTAGTATTAAAAGGAATATGTACTCATGGACCTCATAGGCTCACGTCCCAGGCACAGCAGGACTTAATGTATCCTGCTATCACTGTGATCAAAGCATGAAGATCAGCAGCAGGTATTCCAACACCTATCTTCGTTATTTGCCTCTCATTGCAATGACCTGACTAGGATGGTGCTCGGAATGCTTTAATTAATCTTACTGTGAAGACAATTGTGCCCCGAGGAGTTTTCTGCTTGAGAAATTAACATCGTGGATATAATGTTCCAATCAAGATCAGCATTTTTTTCTTTGTTTTAAATGTTCCCTGTATTCGATGTGAATTATTTGTGCAAGCCTTATCAAAAATTCTCAGACATTTCACACTCTGTTGCATAGAACGGCGTTTTGTAAATGGGAAACATTCCTAATTGAGGATCTGATTGTTGATTTTATTTTTTTGAATGTATGCATTTATTATTCCTATAAATGTAAACAGAGACCATATGATGGCATCAGCTTTGTATATTGAGAAAATAATCACAAGCTGAAACATTTGGGACATTTTCCTTGCCACTCGTCACACAATTCTAACCGCTAGTGATGTGAACAGGTACAAACTAGAATGTAAAAATGAGAATGATTGGTTGAAGTACTCTTTAGGACTGCTTTGCTGCTGCAATTCGGGCAGCATGGTGGCACAGTGTGACCACTGTTGCCTCACAGCGCCAGGGGCCTGGGTTCAATTCCGGCCTCGGGTCACTGTCTGTGTGGAGTTTGCACATTTTCCCCATGTCTGCATGGGTTTCCTCTGGGTGCTCCAGTTTACTCCCACTGTCCAAAGATGTGTGGGTTAAATTGATTGGTTATGCAAAATTGCCTCTTAGTGTCAGGGGGATTAGCAGGGTAAATACGTGGGGGTTATGGGAATAGAATCTGGGTGGAATTGTTGTCGGTGCAGGCTTGATGGGCCGAACAGCCTCCTTCTGCACTGTAGGGATTCCACGGTTCTATGACCCTATAATTTCATCAGAAACACATCAAAGAGCCTGTTTATGTGGGTGGCTGAGCTGATACCATTCCTGCCTCTTAAAATATCCCCTGGCAGCAGGAAGAAGCAGGACTTCCTTTTGGGTGCCTAGCGCCACAATTTTGCCGGCCCTCCCACCTCTCAGCCTGTCTTCAAAGGGCTGGTAAAATCCTGGCAATTAGTACAGTACTCTCTCCGCAGGTGCAGCCAGATCTGCCGAGTATTTCCAGATTTTCTGTCTTTATTTTAGGTTTCCAGCGTCCGCAGTACTTTACTTTGGTAAAGAAAGCTTCAGTCAGATCTGTATTTTGCCCAGAGGGGCTAAAGGCTGATATTAAGTGAGAAAAGTGGAAAATGTTCCATTTCTCAACACTAAAGCCATCATTTCATGAAATGTAACCTTTTTGATAACAATAATCTATAAAGTACATTTTAATGTCTTAATCATTCTGAAAAATATATATTCCCTCAAAAATGAGATCTGTTGAGAAGAAAACTAATTCTATCTCCATAGGTTAAAAAAAACGTTGCTTGTTTATTGAATCATCTAATCCTCTCAAGTGAAATTTACCTCTGGTTATGAAGGACTTGAACAAAAGGAAATGTGATGGGGTAATTTTTAGTCATTCTTTTGTCACCTAAATACAAAGGATGCTGCCTCTTTAAGTAACTAATTTCTCATTAATGTGTGCCTACCACAATTCTACAACTCAGGCTTTGCTTTATCAGGCTAAGCCAGTGGTAATCATTTTACGTCATTGCGAACACTCTCCTGTTTTTGACAGGTTTTCTCACAATGATTTGGAAAACAAATTATGCATCAAATTGTTAAGAGAAAAAAGAAAGCAGCAATTACAGCAAATAAGCCCATTTAACACATTACTTAATTGAAGCCTTCAAGTAAGAAGAGTGGCTGCTTGCTTTAAATACAGCTTATCATTTGTGAACAGTTCCATTGTAAGCACCTTCTGGCAGAGATTTCGTCCGAAACTGAGTCACAGCAGGGATTCTTCTCAACAAGATGAAAAGTCAGTTTCATTTACAAAGTCTGCAAATAGGATAGTGCTGATTCAATGAAGGGTTACTTGAATCCCGTCTCTTTCATCCCATTCATAGTTTTGTTTGCACAAGAGAAATACAAGTATGCTCTGAGCAAAGAACCTCTTGTTTAGACAGCAGGATGCTGGTAAATGCACAATTGGAAGCCTATTAAAACTTCATGCATGGGAAGGTACTGCGGCTACAATTGTAAGTGAACATGTGGCAAGAATTAGGTGCCTTTGACTTGCATGTTGCGATTAAGATTGATCTTGTGACATTAGCATACAACATTCCTTCTGTTCATGTGTGCATACAAATGCTCCTTCAGCTATGTCACTACTTTGGACAGCTGAGTTCAATGTTGGACTGAGGTTTTTTCAAAACTGGACATTATTGAGATAAACCTGCAGTTTATTCTTTTGAATGACTCAGAATTCCCTATCCCATTCATTTTTTGAAACACGAAAGAACCATTTACAGCTATTGAGCTGTCTTGATAGCACAGTAACCAAATAACCAGGGTTTGGTGTTAACACCCTTGGATTAGGAAGTGGACAACTGACCAGGTTTCCCACTGGTGGCACGGTGGCACAGTGGTTAGCACTGCTGCCTCACAGCGCCAGGGACTCAGGTTCGATTCCTGGCTTGGGTTACTGTCTGTGTGGAGTTCGCACATTCTCCTCGAGACTGCTTGGGTTTCCTCTGTGTGCTCCGGTTTCCTCCCAAAGTCCAAAGATGTGCGACTTAGGTTGATTGGCCATGCCAAATTGCCACTTAGTGTCAGGGGGACTAGCAGGGTAAATATGTGGGGCTATGGGGATAGGGATGGGTGGGATTGTGTTCGGTGCAGACTCGATGGACCAAATGGCCTCCTTCTGCACTATAAGAATTCCATGATTGATTCTATGATTCTGATCACTGTCCAGGAACTGGGGTCTGTATTTCCATGTGTTTTCCGGCAGTGCGTCTGCTTGTGTGATCTTCCAGGATATGGCCTTCTAATTGCCGTCTTTGAGCTTGCCATCCAGGGGAGGTTGCTGCTGCTAAGGCAGGTTGGAAGCACAACATGGATGTTCCCTCACTGATCTGTACAGTGGTGCAGAAAATGAGTAGGATCGAGATTGGCAGCCCCATTAGGATTGAATGGATTCTGCTGGATTGTGAGCGGCCATGATTGTAGCTTTTACTGTCATTGAACTGGTGCCTTTCACCCACGACAGGGGTGCTCCAATTGTGGCAAAATACTGGCAAGGCTGCAAAGTTTCCCCCAAAATTGGCATCGTTAATTGGCTGCCCACCTCCATGGTGCAGGTAACTTTCTGTGCTGTAGGGTTCTATGATTCTATGATTCTTAACCAATCTTATTCCCTGCTCCACCCTGGAAAATCACCAACAAAGAGAATAAGTTGGGGAGTCTTCCCAATGCAGCTCCATCTACCTTTCTACGCCATTCCCCCCCCACCCCCCAACACCCCCACCACCACCACATCGCTAACCCCGTCCCCAAGTAGTTGTGAAAATCCAGCCCCTCTTGTTAGAAACCCATGGCCAGAATTTTGCAATGTTTGGGTGGGTGTGTGCCCAAGCCAGAAGCGTGTGAAGTTGCACAGAAAGATGTCAGGCGTGCACCTCCAAGTCATCATGCCCTCACACAATTTGTTCAGGCGGGATTTTACGGCCTTGGAAAGAGGTTGGAAATTCCCGCTTGAGGTCAATGGAGATTTCTGTTGTCGGACCCTCGCCCGCGCTGATTCCGTGATGGGCGAGGTGGTAGAGTTTGTTTGATGTGCATGTGTAAGAGTTGGAAGTGCGCCAGCCAACAATGAAACAGACGGTTTAGTCCATTGAGGGGCCTATTGACCTCAATTTTAGCTGGCATGTCTGCGGGCTGCTTGGCCAGGCTGCCTTTCTGGTTTTGCTGCAACCTTGATCCAGGGCGGGCTGAAATGCCGGGGCCGAAATAAAATTTCACAAGTTCCTCTGGGGACTGAGGTTTGTGTTTGAATGTGCTGCCTAGACATTCTTTGCTGTGTTTTTCCATTGCAGTTTATTTTTTACAGGCCTGCAGCTCCCTGAGATAGTTCTGCAGCAACTGTCCCACCGAAGAAGCACATTGGAAGTGTTAGCCCGCACCCTCACTCTTCCCGTTCACCCCCGCAGCATTGAGCCCTTCCCAGCGGGTGTTTTATGCTGGATGCCTGTCAATTGGCCAGCCTGTGTGAAATCATATTTCAGCTGGCAGCCGGAAACATGTTTCACGCCCGCTTCTGGGCCTGCCCAGTGCGTGTGCCCGCTGGGCGAAAAATTCAGACCTCGATCTGCAACCCACTGAGTGATGAGAGAGTTGGGGTTTGGCTCAGCTGTTAATACAAATTCTCAAAGGTCACATGCAAATAACAAGAAAATACAAGAGGGTGATCAAAATCCATGAATCATAACTCAGGAGTTAGTGTCATTTATTTAATCTTCTCTGGTGCAAGCGCAATGGCGTTCACAATACTGTGCTACAGTTATTGTGGTGTAAAGTGATCCACCATACAGTGATTGCAACTCCAGCTATCTCCATAACCAAGATCCTGCTCCTGAATAAATGTCCATTCAGTTCACAAGACATAGGAACACATTTCAGAGTAATAACCACCCTTCCAGTTTGTTTGTTTTAAATTACATTTCTCATTTCAGTGAACATTTTATTTACCTGGTATAAAACCTTCAGAAAACAGATCTAGCCACTCAAATGTAGGAAAGATTTTTTAAAAAAACACTGCAAAGATTGGTCATATCAAACACAAATGCTCCAGGCACTGGAATTGCTTCTGCGGCTGAATGTGTCAGGCATACATGCACTTTACATCATTGTAAGCTGTCCTTTACAAACTACCACAAGAGATTAATTAGGGCTCAAAATCAATTTCTTTTTGCTTAACCTCAATGCTTTACTGGAGAAATCATACCTTAAAACAAGGTTCACCACTGCACAGCTAAATATCTAAATGCATATATAAAATATATCTAATTATCTATGTACATATGCCTTTTGCAAATCTATGATATAGTAAATAACTTCCATCTGCATACACAAAACCCTCCCACCAGCGCAGCACCCTGACTGGTGAGAAGCTGTAATCACAGATTGATATGTTTATGTATGCAGTTTCCAATATTAATTTGTGTTTAACCTTATAACGAAAAGAGAAAATTACAGGCAAGTATATGATTTCAAACTAAGGACGGGATGAGGTTGGTGAGCTTTGGTCTATTTTCCACATTTTAATTAGTTCATCTGAAGATTATACTTAGCCTTTAATTCTCTAGGTGAAACTCTATAGTAGATGGATCTGTAGAACTTTAAATTCCTCAAGTTGATAACGGGGGAATTGCGCCCAGTTGTTTGGTATCTTTAGATAACACAGCATGGGTTGCTATTCCTATTAGCTCAAAGGTGGCATTCGAACTCCTTTAAAAAATCTGTAGGATTTTTCCTGCACTGTGCATCAGGAATCAGTAGTTGGCATTCCTCAGCTTCATGGAAAAGGAAAATTGGGTGTGGCCCAGTCAGGGCAAGTCGCCTGCTCTTACCTGAAATTTATCAGAGCTTTCTAAGGTTATGTTTTAGCCCTTCCCCTGTAGTAGATGCAGAGCCAACCATTCTGATGTAAAATGAGGTAGAATGGGCGGCACATTGGCACAGTGGTTAGCACTGCTGCCACACAGCGCCAGGGTTCGATTCCTGGCTTGGGTCACTGCCTGTGTGGAGTTTGCACATTCTCCCTGTGGTTTCCTCTGGTGCTCAGGTTTCCTCTCACAGTCCAAAGATGTGCAGGTTAGGTGGATCGGCCATGCTAAATTGCCCCTTAGAGTCAGGGAGACTAGCTAGGATAAATGCATGGGGTTATGGGGTAGGGCCTGGGCGGGATTGTGGTCGGTGCAGATTCGATGGGCTGAATGGCCTCCTTCTGCAATGTATGATTCTATGTTGGGAGTCACAGTAAAGGAACACCTTAGGAATCCTGGTGGAGGAGCTTCTGTCAACCTCTCACGGACTTTTAGGGGCAGCCTAATGATTAAAGATACTGGCAAGACACTGTCCACTTCCCCGGACGCTCTTCAGACCCTGACATTAGCAGCCATGCTTTCATTCCCTCTTGGTTTCCTACACGCACAGCCCAGTCAGAAGGTGATAAAACAGGACAGCTGATTCTGCTGGAGCTAGTGCTAAACTACTCATCTTGTCACAGCAAGCTTGTGAAAAATACATTTCTGAGTAACCACTGACAGGAGCAAGAATCACTAATATAGTCAATGGGTCATTTATTTATCAGCAATGTTTTGAAAAGATACACTTGAGTTTGGAGAAATGTTTGGAACAAACACATCTGTAACAGTTCAAGAGAAGTAAGGACGCTACATCCTGCTTAGATTGAAGAAATTATTTTATTTCACTCCCCCCTTCTTTCCTCTTGCAATAGCCAAGCCTGTTTCCATAGCGACTGGCAGCCTGCATAGAATCATAGAATCCCTACAGTGCAGAAAGAGGCCATTTGGCCCTTTGAGTCTGCACCAACAACAATCCCACCCAGGCCCTAGCGTAACCCATGTATTTACTCTGCTAATCCCCCTGACACTAAGGGGCAATTTAACATGGCCAATCAACCTAAACAGCACATCTTTGGACTGTGGGAGGAAACCGGAGCACATGGGGGAAACCCATGCAGACATGGGGAGGATATGCAAACTCCACACAGTCACCCGAGGCCGGAATTGAACCCAGGTCCCTGGTGCTTTGAGGCAGCAGTGCTAACCACTGTGCCTCCCTAAAACAGTGTTAGTCCCGTCCCTGGATGGAATGGAACCATCAATCTTTAACAGCTGAACACGCTGACCAATTGCGCCACAGAGTCTAAGCCTTGTTGTGCGTTACCTAAGAAACCATTTTTCCGTTGAGAGTTTAGAAAGTGAATTTTCCCTTTGCGTATTCAGTCAGATCCTCATTCCCTTCATCACTGCCCATGTGTTGGTTGTTGGCGCTGACAGATGATTGAAGTATTTGTCAAAAATGGGCCAAAATGGTGACATTTTAAGTTCCATTTTCTATCTGTCTCATTTATGCTCAGTGACGAGTCTGTACATAAATATCAACCATCCAGGAGTTGGAGATATTGAGAAAATTGTGACATTCAAGTTACTTGCAAAATTCTTATTTCTCCACAAAATTTGGGAATTTCCTTTTGCTGCTTCCAACAGCATTTCCTCTCAACATTCATTGTGAGTCGCCTTTGAACCTTCGCTTTCAAACATTGGTCAGTGCCACAGGAGCTTTTAAAAAGAGGGCCGAGAGATGGAAAGGTGTACAGAAAGAAGCAATTCCAGAGATTGGGCCTGACATGGCGGGCTGCATAGCCGTCTTGGGTGGGACAAAGAGAGTGAGGTGTGCCTAAGAGGCTAGAGTTGGAGGAAGACAGAGTTCTCGGAAGGTTGTATGGCTGGAGGAACTTAAAAAAAATCTAAAAAGCAAGGCTGTGGAGGAAATGGAACATAAGGATGAGAATTTAAAATTTGTCGTGTTGGTGAACTTACAACCACTGTAGGTCAGTGAGCACATGGATGATGCATGAGTAGAACTTGGTTTGGTTTAAGATGCTGAAAACAGGGTTTTGGCTGAGTTCAAGCTTATGGAGGATGGAAGATGAGAAGCTGGTCAAGAGTACATGAGAATTCTCTCTTCCACCTTCTTCCGTCAGAAAAGGAGACAAAAGTCTGAGATCACAAACCAACCGACTCGAGAACAGCTTCTTCCCGCCATCAGACTTTTGAATGGACCTACCTTGCGTTAAGTTGATCTTTCTCTACACCGTAGCTGTGACCGTAACACCACATTCTCCACTCTCTCCTTTCCTTCTCTATGAACGGTACGCTTTGTATAGCATGCAAGAAACAATACTTTTCACCGTATACCAATACATGAGACAATAATAAATCAAATCAAATCAAGTCTGGAGATACAAAAGCATGGGTGAGGGTTTTAGCAGCAAATGAGCTGAGGCTGGGACAGAGGCCAAACCATGTTACTTACGTGGGGAGGAAATGGAGTTGGAAATGCAGCTCAGGGTAAAATAGGTCCCCAAGGTTCCAAGAGGACAAACATTCGAAGTGAAAGAAAATTGCAATTATAAAGTGTCATCTCCAACCTTGGGACATTACAACCTACTTTTGAAATGTGGGGGGGGCGGTGGGGGGGGCGGGGGGTGGGGTGGGTGGATTCTCCCAAAAGTGCTGAATTGGTGGGAAAACTGGTCTAGATCCCGTCTGTTTTTTCAATTCAGCTTTAGACCTGAATCTCTGCACTCTGTGCAATGTAGAGGTCACAATCGTGAATATCATTAAAACCCTGGGGGTGGGGCCTATTCACGCCGGAGTCTGACAGTTCAGGAGCTCTGCGCATGCACAGTGGCCCCAACGGGTCAGTCTCCCCGTTTGCTGGCCAGCTCAATCATTGGCCAGCCCGAGACCCTCACAGTGCTACCCCTCCAACCTCCCCCATGGCCCAATCGTGGTCCCCACAACAATTCCTGGGCCAGCCCCGACTCTCCCCCGTCCTGGAGTGCCCTGATGTCCAGCCCATCAGTGGCGATCCCCCCCATCCCCCTCACTCTGGCAAATGCCCCTCTTCCACTGCTGACCCCCCCGGGGGTCAGCCCCCGCTCCCTCCCCGGGAGGCAGACCCCCTCATGACAGACCACCGCTACCCCAGCCAAACTCAATCACTGGCCTCCCTCCAGCCCAGACCAATCCCCATGCAGAGTGGCAGCGGGACTCCCCACCCGCACCAATTGCCCCACCCACGATAGGGCCCCACCTCCTTGGCACTGCCTAATGCCCACTGGGCAGTGCCAAGGTGTCCCCTGGGCATGGACACTTTGCCCTTGGGCAGTGCCAGGGGCACAGGCTGGCACTGCCAGTATGCCCATGCCCAGGGGGCACCACCCCTGCCGCCCGACCCCCTGGGGGCCCCAATTGACCCCCCTTCATTCTGGGGGGGTCTTCCGCTAGTTCCCCGAATGTGGGGAGCTACTCTAAACCCCGCCAGAATGAAGTACTCCTGGCGGGGTGGGAGATGCTATCAGGCCCGGCAAGTTCCGTGCCGGGCCCGGTAATCACATTTAAACTACATTTAAAATATATTAAAATCAGATTTAAATTACTTACCTCTCTTCCTGCAGTTTCCAGCGCATCTCGACTGCGCCTGTTCTCCGGCTCTGGGAGACGCGCATGCATCGGGAATGCATGCGCGAATCCCGTGAAATGTCCGACACGCAATTCTCCCAACTGGACCCATCAGAAAATTTGCGGGTCGCAATGGGAGAATCGCCCCCATGGTGTCTAAGAAAAGTGGTAGCCAATTTGCATTCAGCAAGTTCCTACAAACAGCAATGTGATAATGAGCAGATAATCTATTTATGGGATGATGACTGAGGAATAGATAACAAGGCACCAGAGATAACTATCCTGCTCTTCTTTCAGAATGTCATCAGATCATTTAGATCTGTGATAAAGAGCAACTGCAGAGAGTGACCATGGAGAGAGATAGAATTGATGGCGAGGGAAAGGAATTTGTGATTGAGACCAAAGGTTTTAGTCTTCCCAATATTTATTTTATTTATTCATGGGATGTGGGCATCGCTGGCCATTCATTGCCCATCCCTAATTGCCCTTGAGAAGGTGGTGCTGAGCTGCCACCTCAAAACTCTGCAGTAAATGTGTTGTATGTACACCCACTGTGCTGTTAGAGAAGGAGTTCCAGGATTTTGAACCAGCGACAGTGAAGGAATGGTGATACATTTCCAAGTCAGGATGGTGAGTGGCTTGGAGGGGAACTTCCAGCTGGTGGTGTTCCCAGGTATCTGCTGCCCATGCCCTTCTAGATGGCAGTGGTTGTGGGTTTGGAAGGTGCTGCCTAAGGAACCTTGGTGAATTATTGTAGTGCATCTTGTAGATGGGAATGAATGTTTTTGATGGAAGGAATGTCAACCAACCGGGCTGCTTTGTCCTGGATGATGTCGATGTTCTTAAGTATTGTTAGAGCTGACCTTATCCAAGCAAAAGAAGAGTATTCCATCACACTCCTAACCTTCACTTTGTGGATTGAGGTTAGTCTTTGGGAAATCAGGAGGTGAGTTGCTTGCCACAGGATTCCTAACCTTTGACCTGCTCTTGTCACCAAAGTATTTATATAGCTAGTCCAGTTGACGTTTTGGTCAATGGTAAACCCCAAAGGTGTTGAAAATTGGGTATTCAGTGATGGTACTACCACTGAATGTCAAGGGATGGTGGTTAGATCCTCTCTTGTTGGAAATGGTCATTGTCTGGCACTTGTGTTGTGCAAATATTACTTATCTGGATATTGTACAGGTCTTGCTGCATTTGGACATGGACTGCTTCAGTATCTGAGGACTCACGAATGGTGCTGAACATTGTGCAATCATCAGGAAACATCCCCATTCCTGACATTTTGATGGAAGGAAGGTCATTGATGAAGCAGCTAAAGATAGTTGGGCCTAGGACAATACCCTGTGGAACTCCTGCAGTGCTGTCACCACAACCATCTTCCTTTGTGCCAGAGATGACGCCAACCAGTGGAAAGTTTTCCCAGTGATTTCCTTTGACTCCAGTTTTGCTAGGGCTCCTTGATGCAATTCTCGGTCAAATGCTGCTTTGATGTCAAGGGTTCAGCTCTTTTGTCTATGTTTGAACCAAGGCTGTAATGAAGTCAAGAGCTGAATGATCCTGGCGGAACCCAAACTGAACATCCATGAGCAGGTCATTGCTGAGTAAGTGCTGCTTGATAGCACTCAATGACCCCTTCCATTACTTTGCTGATGATCAAGAGTAGACTGATGGGGTGGTAATTGGCCAGGTGGGATTTGTCTGTCTCTTGTGTACAAGAAATACCTGGGAAAATTTCCACATTGTAGGGTAGATGCCAGTGTTGTGACTGTATGGGAAGAGCTCGGTTAGGGTCACAGCAAGTTCTGGAGCACAAATCTTCAGTACTATTGCAGAATGTTGTCATTGAAATTAACCTTCAGCTACTTCTTGATACCACGTGGAGTGAATCGAATTGATTGAAGACTGACAGCTGCGATGCTGGGGACCTCCGGAGGAGGATGGATCACCCACTCAGCACTTCTGGCTGAAGATTGTTGCAAATGCTTTTATCTTTTGCACTGATGTGCTGGGCTCCTCTATCATTGTGTATGGGATATTTGTAGAGTCTCCTCCTCCAGTGAGTTGTTTAATTGTCCATCACCATTCATGGCTGGATGTGGTAAGACTGCAGAGCTTAGATCTGATCCATTGGTTGTGGAATCGCTTATCTCTGTCTATTACTTGCTGCTATATTGTTTGAAATAGTCCTTTTTGTAGCTTCACCAGGTTGACACTTAATTTTTGGGTATGCCTGATGTTGCTCCTGGTATGCCATCTGCACCTTGAACCAGGGTTAATCTCCTGGCTTGTTGGTAATGGTAGAGTGGGGGATATGCCAGGCCATGAGGTAACAGTTTGTGGTTGAATACAATTCTGCTGCTGCAGGTAGCCCATAGCACCTCATAGATGCCCAGTTTTGAGTTTCTAAATCTGTTGGAAATCTATTCAATTTAGCACGGTGGTGGTGCCACACAACACAATGGAGGTTATCCTCAATCTGAAGACAGGACTTTCTCTCCACAAGGACTGTGCAGTGGTCACTCCTACTGATACTGCTATGTACAGATGCATCTGTGACAGGCAGGTTGGTGAGAATGAGGTCAAGCATGTTTTCCCTCTTGTTAGTTCCCTCACCACCTGCTGCTGTCCCAGTCTAGCAGCTATGTCCTTCCGGACAGCCAGCTGTGTCAGTGGTGGTACTACTGAGCCATTCTTGGTGATGGACATTGAAGTCCCCCACCCAGAGTACATTCTGTGCCCTTGTCACCCTCAGTGCTTCCTCCAAGTGGTGTTCAACATGGAAGAGAGTACTGATTCATCAGCTGAGAGGGATGGTAGGTGGTAATCAGCAGGAGGCTTCTTTGCCCATGTTTGGTTTGGTGCCATGAAACATCATGGAGTAGAGAGTCAATGTTGAGGACTGCCGGGGGAATTCCCTCCCGACTGTATACCACCCTGCCCTACCTCTGCTGGGTCTGTCCTAGAGGTGATGGTGGTGCCTGGGACATTATCTGTAAGGCACGATTCGGTGAGTATGACTATGTCAGGCTGTTCGACTATTCTGATGGACAGCTCTCCCAATTTTGGCACAAGCCCCCAGATGCTGATAAGGAGGACTTTGCAGGGTCAACAGGGCTGGGTTTGCCTTTGTCATTACCAGTGGCTAGGTAGATGCTGGGTGGTTCTGACAATGATTGCTGCTTCTTGGAAGATCTGGGCCAACTTTTCCCCAGGCTGCGGAATCTAGAACTCAGGATCACAATTTCAGGATAAGGGTGTCAGCCATTTAGGACTGAAACAAGGCGAAATCCCTTCACTCAAAGGATTGGGAATCTTTGGAATTCTCTACCCAGAGGACGTTTGGTCGTTGAGTATATTCAACACTGAAATTGATGGAATTTTGGACACCTAGAGAATTAATGGGCATAGGTTAGTAAAGGAAACTGGAGTTGAGATGGAGATCAGCTGTGATCTTATTGAATGGTGGAGCAGACTCAAAGGGCTGAATGGCCTACTCCTGCTCCTATTTCTTGTCCAATATTCTTGCCTACTTCAGTTATGTTTTGGTTCATATCATGCCAGTATCTCACAGAGCCAATGCAAGGATAGGATGTTAAAGGAAGAGGCTATTACTCCTTAAAGGAGCTGGCAATGTCAGTGCCCCAGATACTACACCAAGTTAAGCAGAAAATGCACTTTCCGGCCTATGAAATGACATGTTGAAGTTATTAAGCAGCAAGCAAGTGCAAAGTCTCGAAGAAATAAAACTTGCTGGGGTGTCATTTGTTTTTCATGCCACAGTTCAGTCCCCATAGGTATTTTCCCTTCGTTTTCATTTCAGACAGCTGCGGTCAATTTCACAGCCAATACAGAGCGAGAACGGTCAAATGAAAAATGTGGAATTGATTTGCCTGAGTGCAATCCTATTTCTTCTACACTTCTTTCATCATAGTTCCTATCATCTCTGCATTTTTCAGGATTATTTTGTGCGGGGTGCCTGTACTGTGCTGATAATAGAAGCTATCAGGCCTGTGAATCCTTCCCTTATTGTTTTCATCAATCACATGCATTTCTCCCATTGCTGACTCATCAGCTATTCCTTTGTATCGTGTTCCATTAGATTTAAACTGGACAATGTCCACCAACTCCATGCTGCCTTGCCAATGGCGTTTCAGTTTTTGTGATGCAGATTGGGCATTGTCATTCAGCAAAACCTGCAGAAAACAGGAGCAAAGGGAAAGATCGCCCTGGTTGCTCATTGCAAAGAACGCATTTAGTGAGTCATTGTAATAAAAAACAGAAAATTGCCAGAGCCACAGGAGATTGATCGGCATTTCAAAGGGAAAGCTTGGTAAAAGTTCCTTCAATTATGCTGGAATATGGCCGTCAAGGTGGCACAGTGGTTAGCACTGCTGCCTCACAGGGCCAGGGACCCGGGCTCCATTCCAGCCTCGGGTGACCGTCTGTGTGGAGTTTGCACATTCTCCCCGTGTCTGCGTGGGTTTCCTCTGGGTGCTCCGGTTTCCTCCCACAGTCCAAAGATGTGCGGGTTAGGAGGATTGGCCATGCTAAATTGCCCCTTAGTGTTGGGGGGGGGGGGGTTTAGCAGGGTAAATATGTGGGGTTATGGGGATGTGGCCTGGGTGGGATTATTGTCAGTGCAGACATGATGGGCCGAATGGCCTCTTTCTTCACTGTAGAGATTCTATGATAATATTGTCCAGCCGTCCATGTTTCACTCTCATTCCCCACAAATATTCCTGTAAATGGATTTTTGTACTACAACTGGGCTATCAGTTTCTCAATGCTACAACAATACAGTTATTGCGAGGGAATTTTTAACTTTCTTGACTGGTAGGAGAGAGGTAGTGCATGAGGGACCCGGATATCAGGGTTCTCCACACACTGTGATTTTAACTCCATAGACTCATACAGTACAGAAGAGGCCCTTCGGCCCATCAAGTCTGCACTGACAAAACTACACTAAATCTATACTATTGAATTGAATTATTATTGTCACATGTTTTGGTAGACAATGGAATGTATTGTTTCTTGCAAGCTATATAGACAAAACATACCATTCATAGAGTACGTAGGGGAGAAGGAAAGGATAGGTACAGAATATAGTATTGCAGTTACTGAGATTGGGTAGAAAGATTAGCCTAATACTAATCCCACTTTCCAGCTCATAGCCTTGAATGTTATGACATTTAAACTGCCCATCCACATACTTGATAACGGTTGTGAGGTTTGCTGCTTCTATGACCCTCCCAGGCAGTGCATTCCAGATTCCCACCATCCTCTGGGTGAAAACAGTTTTCATCAAATCCCCTCTAAACATCACTTTAAAATTATGCCCCCTTGTTATTGACCCTTCCTCTAAGGGGAACAGCTGCTTCCTATCCACCCTGTCCACACCTCTCATAATCCTATACACCTCAATCAGGTAACACTCAGTCTTCTCTGTTCTAAAGAAAACAATCCAAGCCTATCCAACCTCTCTTCATAGCTCAAATGCTCCTTCTCAGGCAACATCCTGGTGAATCTCCTCTGGGTTGCGTTTTGACTTTCCAAATGTCCTGTTATTATTTCCTTAACAATGGATTCCAACGATTTCCCAATGACAGATGATAATTTAAGTGGATTATAGTTTCTGACTTTCTACCTTTTTAATAGGTGTGGGACTCAAGTACATTGTCATCATACTGAATTTAAGCCTTTAAGTTTGCCCTATTATTAATTTTCCCAACACCAAGTCAACTTGATCTGAAACAGTGCGTGAGAACCTAATCTAACACTGGAATGAAGCCATGTGCGGCTGCCTGGAGCGAGATTCATTCTGCTTCATTTTGGTGTCAGTTTGGATGATCAAACCACATTAGCCTTTCTCTAATCCACTGGAACCTTTCAAGAAACTAGGGAATTTTGGAATATTATGACCAATGCCGATACTATCCCTGTTGCCACTTCCTTTAAGACCTTAGGATATAGGCCATTAGGCCCTGGGGACTTGTCTGCCTTTAATCCCAATAAGTATCTTTTCCCTAGTGATAGTGATTGTTTTAGGTTCTTCATTTTCAACAACCTCTGCATTACCTGTTACTATTGAGATGGTTCTAATGTCCTCCAACATGAAAACTGAGGCAAAATATTGATTTAGTGTCTCTGCCATTTCTATGTTCCCCATTATTAACTCCCCAGTCTTGTCCTTTCAGGGACCAATGTTGACTTTCGCTACTTTCTTACATTTTATACATTTAGAAAATCTTTTGCCATTTGTTTTTATATTTTGGGTGAGATTTCTTTCATAATTTACCTTTGCTCTTTTTATTACTTTTTTAGTAACCCTTTGTTGGTCTTTAAAGGTTTCCTAATACACTGCCACTGATCTTTGCAATATGGTATGTCTAAGATGTTGCCTTTATGTTAACTTTAACCTCCTGGCTTAGCCACAGATGCATTTTTCCCCTCTTACAATCTTTCTTCCTCTGTGGAATATATTTTAGTTGAGACGAATAGAATATATCCTAAAATGTCTGCCACTGCTCATCAACTGTCCTATCTTTTAGTCTTTCTGCCCAGTCCACTAGGGCCAAATCTATCCTCATGCTGATGTAATTACCTAGGTTTAACACCAGAACACTAGTATGGGACTCAAGTACATTGCTGTCATACTGAATTTAAGCCTTTAAGTTTGCCCGATTATTAATTTTCCCTACACCAAGTCAACTTGATTTGAAACAGTGTGTGAGAGCCTAATCTAACACTGGAATGAAGCCATGTGCGGCTGCCTGGAGCAGTGAGATTCATTCTGCTTCATTTTAGTGTCAGTTTGGATGATCAAACCAGATTTACACTATGTAGCACAAATTTTAACTACTGATAGTGTAAAATAGCTGATGTTGTTTCAGCCACCCGATACACATCTCCCCATATAATTATTTTGGATGAAGTCAATAGAAATTAAAATGGGGGGAGATGAATAATCGATAGTTAATCCACTCTCACCATTTTACACTATCACCCAAAGTCAGAATTACTTTCTATTGGTTTAACATGGAGGAATAGGATTCCATGCTTATAATTGTTCACGTTCTGGGGAAGAAAAGTTGATTATCAATTATTAACAATTAACATGGCTTTAGAAGGGCACTTACTTACACTGTTAATTACTGGTTTTAACTTTCTGTGGTGAGTTCAATGGGGGATTGATGTGCAAATGCAGCAACTTCATGACAATCAGGAAAGTTAAGCGCAATATGCTATTTTATAGAAACTAATGAGGGAGCAACACAAATGGTCCAGCAGTTTCTGGTAACTGACGATTAACAGAATACCTCTTCCTTGTCAAACGTTTCTGGCTGATTTGCACTTTAATAACAGCATGCATCATTCTGACATTGTATTTTCAACAAAATCTGGGCCATTAATATATCATTGTCTTAGCCTCTGTGCATTTATAGCTTTCTTTCTATTTTTGTTTCTTTGACATGGTGTCTGTCAATAGCTGGAAGGGTCCGATTGTGAAGTCAATCCGGCAGACGCGCTTTAAGCAAGTTACTCATTTATATACACCGCTTCAGTTGCGCACATTGTGCGCATATCACAACAATTTGGGATCTATCGTTGGAGAGGAGCTAACATGTTTAATATTTGTTTATTTATTATTGTCACAAGTAGGCTCACATTAACACTGCAATGAAGTTACTGTGAAAATCCCCTAGACGCCACACTCCGACACCTGTTCAGGTAGACTGAGGGAGAATTTAGCATGGCCAATGCACCTAACCATGATGGGATGGTAAAGTGAAAATGTTCTGCCTGGTTGCTGTTGATCAGACTGAAGTAGAAAGGGTTGCTCTGGTCTGTTGTAAATGACTGTAGCAGACCTCCTGCAGATTGAAACTGGAAATTAATCTTAGGTTTACATTTGGTCTGCAATTGCATTTATTAATTCCTAGGATATGAACTCACTTGAAAAGCAACCCCAGGCATAAGATTGGAGGGGAAAGGAATGACAGCTTGGGGAGAGTGAAGACAAATAGGAGACTATTATTATCCAAATTGAATTGAACTCCTGGGTTTGTGAAGTCAGTATAGGGCTAGTATTTCCATGGATTTTAAAACCACTGTGGTAAAACGACTCCTTTTTAAAGGTGGGTTTTTACAGAACTAATACAAACCCAACATTCTATTGATCCATTTCCTGCTGATGTCAATATTGCAATTACTATGGTCTCTTTGCCATTTAACCTCAACAGAAGAAGAGACCAAACCAATCTGCATTTTGACAACAATCGTGCAAACTCAGCAAGCTCTTGCTTGTCTCAAAGAGATGACTTATATTCAATTTCTTGATGAGGTTATAACGGCCAACCAGATCTCAATCATAGCTCGAGCTCCTGCCCTACATAGCACTTTCATAAACAGCCCAATCAGACAAGGTCAATGAATAACATCTTCTTGGCCATTTGATTAAAAGCGCAGCATGGCCGGCTGACTGCAAATCCAATAAGATTCTCAGGAAAATGCTGCAATGCAAAATTCTCCCACGTTCAGATCCTGGTTTTAATACTGGACCCTGAGGGCCAAGTTCTCATACTGGAGGAGGGAATTGGAAAACTGGGTTTATTCTTTATCACTTTCCCACCTGTACCTCAGGATTGCGTGAGGTGGGATTTTCTGGGAGGTCCAGGCCTCTTGCTAGAGGAGGCAGGTATGAGGCAGAATTGCAGGCAAGATGAGTCCAGAACAGGAAGATTAAAAAACTTGCCTCTATTCCCAAAAGAACCTCGGCCTGGTTCTTCTGATGCAACCGTCTGTTCATCATATATATGGCGAAACCCGATGGTGGCAGAGTGGTTAACGCTGCTACCTCACTGTGCCAGGGATCTGGGTTCGATTCCAGCCTCGGTGACTGTCTGTGTGGAGATCGGATATTCTCCCTTTGTCTCTGTGGGTTTCCTCCGGGTGCTCCAGTTTCCTCCCACTCTCCAAAGATGTGCAGGTTAGGTCAATATCCCATGCTAAATTAACCCTTAGTGTCAGAGGGGTTAGCAAGGCAAACATGTGGAGTTACGAGGATAGGGCCAGGGTGGGATTGTCAGTGCAAGCTCGATGGGCTAAATGGTCTTCTTTGCACTGTAGGGGTTCTATGATTCTAAACATGTTAAACCCACTCAGCTCTCCCACCTCCTTGCCCCCAGCTCCTCATCCCTCATCCCTCCCAGTTCATCGTCCACTCGCTCGAGTGAAGTTAGTGCCTTTCCAAGGCATGTGCTGAGATCTTTTTCAAGAAATAGATTGTCTCTCACCATAGATTAAAGGTAGCAGAATTTGTTGGCTGCATCCAGTGATGTGTTGTTGAATCTGATCACAGAGATACAGCACCCATAACTATAGCTTCCTTGACACTGATGATGATACAGGCATGCAACTGACAATCTAAGCCTTTTGGAGCTGGTCTTCTGTCTAGGCAGCTAGTGCAGCATTGTCAGCATACAGAGGTTGTCTGATCAGGACATGCTGCACTGTTGTCTTTACATTCAGTTTTGATAGATTGAGGAATTTCCTATCTAATTGTGTGTGGAGGTGCACACTTTCCCTGTCAGCAAGGAAAGTATAGGAACAGAGAAAAAAAATACAGAGAAGGGCCAAGACACGGCTGTGTTTCACCTCATTCCTAATCTCAAAGCTGTCAGATGTGAAGCTGTCAAACTGACTAATGCCGTGCATGTTACCACAGGAGGACCATATGAGATTGTGGAGCTTGGGAAGGCAGCTCTCATGTCCGGTAAAGGTCCCTCCTGCTCATGGAGTCAAATGCTTTTGTGAGATCCACAAAAGAAAGGCAGAATGGTCTTTGCTGCTTTGTGTATTTCTCTTGAAACTGATGTAGGGAGAAGATCATATCAACCATAGATGTGCCTGCTCTGAAGTCACATTGTGCCTCTAGGTTTATTCTGTTGATGGAGTCTCATTAGAATGACTCGGAAAAGGCTTTCCCAGAGACGCTGAGGTACGAGATGCCCCGATAGTAGTTGCAATCCCTTCCATCACCTTTGTTCATGTGTAGATGTTGGAATTGGCACATCCTGTGGTGTAGAGCTTTCACTCCAATCGAGAAGGTGGTCTGCAGGACTGGCAGCAGTTGGGGTTTCCATGTTTGAGCTCCGTTCTTTCCAGGTGTTTCACTTGTTGCTAGTGAGTCAATAGCCTTTTGAGCTTAAGTAATGAGGGTTCTGCATCAAGCTGATAAAGGACAATGAGTTGCAGTAGATCAACGCAGGCAGAGAGATACCTGTCTCATGTGAATATAGCTCAGAGTGGTGCTCTGCCCAATGGGCTATTTGCTCCTGTCAATGAGGAATTCCCCATCTGCAGATTTCAAAGGGGCAACTCTGGTGATGGTGGGATTGAGTGCTCTTTTGATACCGTTACACTTGGAGTGAAGGTTACCATTGTCACTGACAGTCTGTATTTCCTCACACAGAATGATCCAAAGCTTGTTAGCACAGTGCCTTGCTGTCTTCTGCAACTCCCTAAGCTAGCAGGAGATTGTCATATGGTTTAGAGATAGAAGACAGTTTTCAAACCAGGTCAGCTACACTCTTTGCTTCAGTGACAGGAGTTATTTCTGCAGGGTGGGTCTTCAAACCAATCTTTGTTTCTGTTTCTTTGTCAATGTGTTTACTGCAGCTTTGTAGATGCTTGACTGAACAGACTTCCATGTTTCATCAGCACTATCTGGTGAGCCCTCAGGTGGAAGGGACTGACCAGGAGCTTGTGGGAACTTCTGGCATTTGGCATCATCACTCAGGCATGGAATGTTGGTACGTGGCAGGCTGTAGTGTTTGAACTTGTGGGGCGGGACTTTACGCCTCACTCGACCCGAGACCGAAAATCCTGCCCGAAGTCAATGATCTGTCCGCCCCTCGCCCGCTCCGATTTCCATGGCGGGTGGGGCGGTAGAATTCCAGCGGTGCACTCTCTGTAGATGCAACTTCACCCTGCTACTGACAAGTGGGTGATCAGTATTGCAATTTGCATGGTGATGGGTGAGGGTGTGAAGAATGCTGGATAGATTGTGTCTTCTGGTGATTATTGGGTCAATTTGGTGCTCGTGTCCAAATCTCAGATGACACCATGTCACCTTGTGCCAATGTCTGCCCTAGAAAAAGGTGTTGGCACTGTAAGGCCCATCCTGTGCACAAAGTTTTAGTAGCTATCATGTTGTTATACTCATACAAAGGTACCAATTACTTATTAGACATTGGATAAACATGTTGCATGTTTATTTATTTAAAACTAGGCACATGAAAACAGATATACATGACGAAGCGTCATTCCTGACTCAAAACGTTGGCTCTATTCTCTCTCCACAGATGCTGTCAGACTGGCTGATATTTTCCAGCGTTCGATAAGGTCCCCCATGCAAGGCTTCTGGAAAAGGTGAGAGGGCATGGGATCCAAGGGGCTGCTGCCCGGTGGATCCAGAACTGGCTTGCCCAAAGGAGGCAGAGAGTGGGTATAGATGGGTCTTTTTCTAAATGGAGGTTGGTCACCAGTGGTGTGCCCCAGGGATCTGTTCTGGGACCCTTGCTGTTTGTCATTTTCATAAATGACCTGGATGAGGAAGCGGAGGGATGGGTTGGTAAGTTTGCCGACGACACGAAGGTTGGTGGGGTTGTGGATAGTCTGGAGGGATGTCAGAAGTTACAGCGGGACATAGATAGGATGCAAGACTGGGCGGACAAGTGGCAGATGGACTTCAACCCAGATAAATGCGTCGTGGTCCATTTTGGTAGGTCAAATGGGATGAAGGAGTACAATATAAAGGGAAAGACACTTAGTACTGTAGAGGATCAGAAGGACCTTGGGGTCCGGGTCCATAGGACTCTAAAATCGGCCTCGCAGGTGGAGGAGGTGGTTAAGAAGGCGTATGGTGTGCTGGCCTTTATCAATCGAGGGATTGAGTTTAGGAGTCCAGGGATAATGATGCAGCTATATAAGACCCTCGTCAGACCCCACTTGGAGTACTGTGCTCAGTTCTGGTCGCCTCACTATAGGAAGGATGTGGAAAAGATTGAAAGGGTGCAGAGGAGATTTACAAGGATGTTGCCTGGATTGAGTGGCATGCCTTATGAGGATAGGCTGAGGGAGCTCGGTCTTTTCTCCTTGGAGAGACGAAGGATGAGAGGAGACCTAATAGAGTTGTATAAGATGTTGAGAGGCATAGATCGGGTGGACTCTCAAAGGCTTTTTCCCAGGGTGGAAATGTCTGCTACGAGAGGACACAGGTTTAAGATGCAGGGGGGTAGGTACAGGGGAGATGTTAGGGGTAAGTGTTTCACACAGAGGGTGGTGGGCGAGTGGAATCGGCTGCCGTCAGTGGTGGTGGAGGCGAACTCAATAGGGTCTTTTAAGAGACTCCTGGATGAGTACATGGAGCTTAATAGGATGGAGGGTTATAGGTAGGTCTCGAAGGTAGGGATGTGTTCGGCACAACTTGTGGGCCGAAGGGCCTGTTTGTGCTGTAGTTTTTCTGTGTTTCTATTTTCTGTTCTTGTTTCAGATTCCCGCATCCACAATATTTTGCTTTTACGGAAGGGATTCTAGTTGCTTCTCTTCCCGCAATTAACTTTGTGACTTATAAATAGAAGCAGATACAGATCTTTTTGTTAGTGTAAGTGGGTAATCAGTTTCATTTAAATAAAGTTTGATTGTTTCCTGAAAGATCTGAACACGGCTAATTGTAATTTGTCTGTTACAAAATATAACATGATTGTTCATCCTTTGTCATTCGACATTCCGCACTATAAATTACATGGGATGACCTCTTTTTACCTCATAGTTACCAACATCACATGCACTGCAATTGTTGGCGCCTAATGTTTATTTTGCAAACTATCGTCACTTTAAGGAGCTCCAGCTGATTATACCTCAGTTTGTTGTAAAACATCCTTCTTGCATTTTTCTTATTCATTTGTGGGACATGGGCATCTCTGGCTAGCCAACATTTATTGCCCAATCCCCAGTTGCCCTTGAATTGAATGGCTTGCTAGGCCATTTCAGAGGACAGTTGAGAGTCAACCAAATTGTTGTGGCTCAGGAATCATATTCAGGCCAGACTGGGTAAGGACAGCAGATTTCCTTCCCTAAATGACATTAGTGAACCAGATGGGTTTTTCCAAAAATCGACGGTGATCATTAGTAGATTCGTAATTCCAGATTTTAAAAAATTGAATTCAAATTCCACCATCTGTCATGTTGGGATTCGAACCTGGGCCCCACAGAACTTTAGCTGAGTTTCTGGATTAATAGTCTTGTGATAATACTATTAGGCCATCGCCTCCCCGCAGTTGGCACAGTGGTTAGCACTGCTGCCTCACAGCGCCAGGGACCCATGTTGGATTTCCAGCTTGGGTCACTGACTGTGTGAAGTTTGTACATTCTCCCTGTGTCTGCATGGGTTTCCTCCGGGTGCTCCGGTTTCCTCCCGCTGTCCAAAGATGGGCTGGTTAGGTGGATTAGCCATGCTATCCAAAATTCTCCCTCAGTGTACCCGAACAGGCGCCGGTGTGTGGCGACTAGGGATTTTCACAGTAACTTCATTGCACTGTTAATGTAAGCCTACTTGTGACTAATAAACTTTAACAGAAGCAAAAACCATATATACCTCCCTTTGTTATGTCAGATCATTTCAAGTTTCATACTAGTACTCAAAAAGCTTTTGAATGGACTTACCTTGCATTAAGTTGATCTTTCTCTACACCCTAGCTATTACTGTAACATTACATTCTGCAGTCTCTCGTTTCCTTCTCTATGAACGGTATGCTTTGTCTGGATAGCACGCAAGAAACAATACTTTTCACTGTATGTTAATACATGTGACAATAATACATCAAATCAAATAATACAGGGTACTTGCACAAAGTTTAGTATTCATTCTACATACAAAAGGAAGCATTTTAGTGTCTCTATTCTTACATTAGTCAGTGAACAGTCATCAGGATTTGTCTGGGTTGTAGCAATGTGTAACTCCACTTGTGGCTCAGTTGGAAAATCCACAGCCCAAGGTCAAGGGTCAGCTTAAAGTTAACCAAAAAGTAGCGGTTACTAAAACATGTAGTTTTTAGGGGGAAAGGCAATTTGAAGGAGTTGAGTAGTAGTTGCTGCAAGGCCTGAGATTCCTTCACACATCCCTCCAGCATCCTCAGATTCAGCAGCAGATTGCAGTTGCGGAGCATCAGCCGGTAATGATTGACGCCGTGCTGAGCAGCCTGCTGAGATTAGATTCTGGCAGCTCTGAGAGCATCTCGATTTTGTTTGCCAGGGAGTTGCTTGTAATTCATACGTGTTGTCCTCCTCGTTGCAATAACTGACTCCATTTCAATTCAATAAGCCTCAAACCAGGCACCATTCCTCTGATCACTTTTCCTGCTAGCAGTGAGGGGAGTGTCATTGATGGTGTTGTGCAGGTGACCCCACTTTGACACCGCATTTTGACCTTGGTGTTATTGTCTAAAAGAGCTTGTTCGACAATGGAGATTCAGTCTAATCTTGACCTTGCTCCAGTGTTCTGGAGGTGTAGCGAGTAGGTCAATGCACGATGAAGAGTGATGCCAAGGAATTTTAGTATTGGATTGTGTTAATGTATGAGGATGCTGGCAAAACCACACCTCGCCTGCTGATTCCTAGATACTCTGAGAAGTTAGAAGTGAACCTTCTTTAAATGTGAGTTAACCCTCTTCAGAGGACATAACCACCAACTAGGGAATGTGGGAGCAAAGTGATGTACAGGACAGATTGAAGAAATAGAGCTGATTCCCTTCTCTGAAGAACAATGGTTGAACCAGTTGGATTTTTACCACACTCTGAAGGTTTTCATGGTTTTTTTTGGTGATGGCCAAGCGAATACCAACTTCATTCGAAACACAACAAAGTCCACAAACAACAATGAGAAGAATAAGAATAGGGGTGGCACAGTGGTTAGCGCTGCTGCCTCACAGTGCCAGAGGCCAGGTTCAATTCCAGCCTCAGGTATATGACCATGCTAAATTGCTGCTTAGTATCCCAAGGTGTGTAGGTTAGGGGATTAGTGGGGTAAGTATGTGGTGTTGTGGGGATAGGGCATGGGTAATACTCTGTCAGAGAGTTGGTGCAAACTCGATGTGCTGAATGGCCTCTTTCTGCACTGTAGGGATCCTATGATTCTAACCCATTGATTTGTTTTTGGTTATGGTGGTTGAGGCTGGACAGTTGTTGGCTAGTACAATGGAAGGACAACCTGTTCTTTGAGAAAATGTTGTAAAATATTTTACATCCACAGAAACAGCCAGACAGACCCTTAGTGTAATATTTCATATGTAGAATGCATTATTGAATGTGCAGTCTAACTACAGAGTCCCATGTTTGGAACAGGAAAATTGACCTGCCTGAGAACTCCTGATGCAGTGACCCCTAAGGGAAGTGATTACATGCAAATAAAAAGACAAGGGAGGATAGGAGCAGGTTCAGCTCTGTCACTCCTTTGGTTAGAGTCTATCAGTACTCGCTGTCAAACTTCAAATTTGAATAATTGTCAGTTGGGCCAGATACTGGGCAGCACGGTAGCACAATAGTTAGCACTGCTATCTCACAGCGTCAGGGACCCAGGTTAAATTCCAGCCTTGGGTGACTGTGTGGAGTTTTCACATTTGCCCCGTATCTGTGTGGGTTTCCTCCAGGTGTTCTGGTTTCCTCCCACACTCCAAAAATGTGCGGGTTAGCTTGATTGGCCATGCTAAATTGACCTTTAGTGTCAGAAGGATTAGCTGGATAAATACATGGGGTTACGGGGATAGGGCCTGGAGTGGGATTGTTGTCAGTGCAGGCTTGATGGGCCGAAAGGCCACCTTCTGCACTGTAGAGATTGTATGATTCTATGACTCAGGGACATGGGGTGTCCAGTGATTGTACTCAGCAAGACATTCAGAACAGAAAGAACAAAAAATTGTGACGAATAGGGAAAAAATGCTGTGGAAATAGAGAAGTTAAAATAATGGCTACTATATTAGCTAAAATAAAATGGGACTAGAAAGATAATTGGATGAATTTATCAAATTCTAATCTCAGCATTTCGGTGCTTGCAGTATACAGTGAGTAATGTGAATGAGGTCACTTTCGCCAGATGTTCTCACTATTAAAAATGCAGAGTTGAAGTGACTTTAAAACAGTTAGGATGCGCAGTATGTACTAGTGTAACATAGAATACCTTTTCGAGCAAGTACAAGCTGTTCAGGAAAACAATTGAAGGCCAAATATTTTATATGACCATTTGTAGTCTATTGAATGAAACCTGGGACCATGGTTGCTTGAAGCAACTAAACACTGATTCAATCTGAGTAGACTCCAATCTAAGTCTACTCATCAACCAATCAGAATTCTCATCTCATGCAATGTAACCTGTTGTTCCGTTTACAATTGGTATTCTTGTGAATCTGTCCTGATGAGTGCAAGACGAAAAGTTTTGACAGCATGTCTTTATTTTAAAGAAATACTTAAGTTCTGTATGACCAAATGATTATTTGTAAGCCTGAAACAGAGATACAACAAAGGCCAAATTCGGGGTATCCACAACATAGTTTAACTCACAGAACTGCATGTAAGCTATCATTTTTTTCTGACAGGCTATGAGACCCAAAGTTGTGCCAGTGTTCACTTCCAAATATATTATAGAATCATAGAGGTTTACAGCACGGGACAGGCCCTTCAGCCCAACTTGTCCATGCCGCCCTTTTTATTTTAACCACTAAGCTTGTCCCAATTGCCCGCATTTGGCCCATATCCCTCTACACCCATCTTATCCATGTAACTGTCTAAATGCTTTTGAAAATACAAAATTTTACCCGCCTCTACTACTACTTCTGGCAGCTTGTTCCAGACACTCATCACCCTCTGTGTGAAAGAACTGCCCCTCTGGACCCTGTTGTCTCTCTCCCCTCTCACCTTAAACTTATGTCCCTAGTTTTAGACTCCCCTATCTTTGGGGAAAGATGTTGACTATCTAGCTGATCCATGCCCCTCATTATTTTATAGACCTCTATAACATCACCCCTCAGCCTCCTACGCTCCAGAGAAAAAAATCACAGTCTATCCAGCCTCTCCTTATAGCTCAAACCATCAAGTAGCATCCTAGTAAATTTTTTCTGCACTCTTTCGAGTTTAATAATATCCTTTCTATAATAGGGTGATCAGAACTGTACACAGTATTCCAAGTGTGACCTTACTAATGTCTTGTACAACTTCAAAAATAAGTCCCTACCCCTGTATTCAGTGTTCTGACCAATGAAACCAAGCATGTCGAATGCCTTCTTCACCACTCTGTCCACCTGTGACTCCACTTTCAAGGAGCTATGAACCTGTACCCCTAGATCTCTTTGTTCTATAACTCTCCCCAATGCTCTACCTTTAACTGAGTAAGTCCTGCCCTGGTTTAATCTACCAAAATGCATCACCTCGCATTTATTTAAATTAAACTCCATCTGCCAGTCATCAGCCCACTGGCCAAATTGATCAAGATCACGTTGCAATCCTAGATAACCTTCTTCACTGTCCACTATGCCACCAGTCTTGGTGTCATCTGAAAACTTACTAATCATGCCTCCTAAATTCTCAAGCAAATCATTAATATAAATGAGAAATAACAGTGGACCCAGCACCGATCCCTGAGGTCACAGGCCTCCAGTTTGAAAAATAACCCTCGACAACCATGCTCTGTCTTCTGTCATCAAGACAATTTGTATCCAATTAGCTACCTCACCCTGGATCCCGTGAGATTTAACATTATGCAACGACCTACCATGTGGTACCTTGTCAAATGCTAAAGGGCACTTATTGACAATGCTAAAGTGAGACACGGTCCCATGATCGAGCGAGTGTTTACGCAGGATGAGACTGAACAGATTAGTACATTTACTAATTTAAACCTTGCCCTACAGTGCATTTAGTCTGAGATAGACTAATTTCTTTCATTTTTCAATTTGATCTGTTTGTACCGCTATATTACCTCAATAGATGACTGCACCATTATCAATATCCACTTGAAACTCTGTGTGGAGTTTGCGCATTCTCCCCATGTCTGCTTGGTTTCCTCCAGGTGCTCTAGTTTCCTCCCACAGTCCAAAGATGTGTAGGTTAGGTGGATTGGCCTTAGTAACTTGCCTCTTAATGTCCAAAGATGTGTAGGTTAGGTGGATTGGCCTTAGTAACTTGCCTCTTAATGTCCAAAGATGTGTAGGTTAGCTATGGTAAATATGCAGGGTTAAGGGAATAAAGGGAATAAGCCGGTGGGGGGGGGGGGGCGGCTGGGTAAGATACTCTTTCAGAGCGTCGGTGCAGACTCGATGGGTCAAAAGGCCACCTTCTACATTGTATGGATTCTATGGTTCTATGAAAACACACCAATACCCCCCTCACTTAAATGGTAGCAGTTCTGCAGTGCAATTAGTAATGCTACCAAACTTGTAGTAAATCTTCCTGACCACGTACTCTCTGAAAGCGAGGAGTTTGTACTTGTGAATAATTTTGTGCCACATCAAACAGGAAGACATATTTGCTGAGATTGAACTCCTCTACTTCCAACTTTCCCGCCACAAACAAGCATCCACTGAAGATACTGAATCCTTGAAAGTCTGCTGTGCTGATGTAATGCACTCATATTGTGAAATACCAAACAGTTTGGCAGATTTTCACATGGAACATGAATGTTTGGTCGCATTTTGAGGCCTCAAAGCCAACCCATAAATATATATCTTCAGATCCCACAAAGGGACTGAATGGTCACCATCAACAAGTATGACTATATCAACAAAATGCACACCATTCTTAATGATGGGTCCAAATTTGTGTCCATTGGACCTGCCATTAAACAGGATCAGACAGCCCTGCTCAAAAGCAAGATGTAAAAACACTTGTTGGACTTGTGCAAGAGTAGTGAGCTACCAGGTGGCATATATGATAGGATGTACCCTTATGGCTCACCACGTTCTTGTATATCTGGGCTACCCAAGACACACAAAAGATACACACCTTATCTTATCTCTGACTGGTTCTGCACAACTTTGGCCAAATGGTTGGGTCAGTTGCTATAATCTGTTTTGAGTAAATATTTTACTTGCACAGTGAAGAATTCCTTCACCTCTGCAAAGACCATTCAGGACTTACATATTAATAGCAATGCCATGTGCTCATTTGACATTGCTAGCCTATTCACCAATGTACAGCTCAAGGAAACCATAATCATTTGCAATGCATCACTATATTTCTTTATTGTTCATTCACAGATTGTGTGTGGCACTGGCTGGACCAGCGTTTAAAGCCCATCCCTAATTGTCCTTGAATTAAGTGGCTTGCTGAGGCATTTCAGAGAGCATTTAAGAGTCAACTACATTGCTGTTGGAAGGCACATGTATACCAGACCAGGTAAGGGTGGCAGATTGCTTTCCCTAAAGGGCATTGATCAACTAGATGAGTTTTTGCGACAATAGTTTCAGGGCCATCATTAGACTTTTAATTCCAGATTTTTATTGAAATCAAATTTCACCATACACTGTGGTGGAATTTGTACCTTAGTCCCCAGAGCATGACCTTGGGTCTCTGGATTACTAGTCCAGTGACAATACCACTACACCACTGCTTCCCCTAATATGATGGGTGATCTAGACGCACAGCCATTGTCTGAATCTGTATTCACTGAACTTATGAACTTGGCTACTCATGCAATTGAATTCAGCTTAGACACATGAATTCAGCTTAGACACATCATGGCGATTCTCCCAAAAAAGTTCTAAATGCTGAATTTGTGGGAAAACTGGTGTAAATAATGATTGTTTTTTCAGTGGGAATTCAGAATCTAATCTCCCACACTCTGTGCAATGCAGTGATCACAATCGTGAATATTATTAAAAGTTCGGAGGGGGGGGGACCTATTCACGCCAGAGTCTAACAGTTCTGGGCCTTTGCGCATGCGCATTGGCGCAAATCTGTCAGCCTCTGTTTGCTGGCCAGCTCGATCGCTGGCCAACCCAGGACCACCACAGTGCCCAGGGGACACCATCCCCCACCGCCGGCCCCCTGGGGGGCCCCCGAGTGCTCCCCTTTCACTCCAGCAGGGTCCAGCTAGTTCTCCCGCTAGTTCTTCGAAAGTGAGGAGATACTCTAAACCCCACCAGAGTGAAATTCTACTGGTGGGGTGGGAGATGCTGTTGGGCCCAGAGAATTCAGTTCCAGGCCTGATCATCACATTCAAATAACATTAAAATAAGATTAAAATTACTTACCTGCTGTTCCCGCCAGTTTCCAGTGCGTTCCCAACTACGCCAGATATCTGTCGCTGGGAGATGCATGCGCATCGGGAATGCATGAGCGAATCCCGCAAATCGCCGCACGCGTGATTTTCCAGGCCCAACCTGCCAAAAAACTAACGAGTCGGGATGGGAGAATCGCGGCCATCATGTATGCCTAAATAGTTGGTATTGCCATGGGATCTCTCTAAGCCCAGCTCCTGCAAATATCCATGGGAAATAAATCTTCAATGGAATGACACCTAACCTCCTACCCCTTGCATATTGAGAAGTAAATAATGCATTTGCTATATTTGAATCCGCAGCAGTGGTTAGCACTGCTGCTTCACAGCTCCAGGGACCCGGGTTCGATTCCTGGCTTGGGTCACTGTCTGTGTGGAGTTGGGCGGCACGGTAGCACAGTGGCTAGCACTACTGCTTCACAGCTCCAGGGACCCGGGTTTGATTCCCGGCTTGGGTCACTGTCTGTGTGGAGTTTGCACGTTCTCCTCATGTCTGCGTGGGTTTCCTCCGGGTGCTCCGGTTTCCTCCCACAGTCCAAAGATGTGCGGGTTAGGTTGATTGGCCATGCTAAAAATTGCCCTTAGTGCCCTGAGATGCGTAGGTTAGAGGGATAAGTGGGTAAATCTGTAGGGATATGGGGGTAGGGCCTGGGTGGGATTGTGGTCGGTGCAGACTCAATGGGCCGAATGGCCTCTTTCTGTACTGTAGGGTTTCTATGGTTTCTACATATAAGAACTTCCTTACATATCTTAATGGATTCCATCCTGCATTCAAACTCACCTTTGAAATGGAGTAGTCAAATGAGCTCCCTTTCCTGGATGAGAAATCTGCCAATGGTTCTACTACTGTCTAACGCAAGCCTAACTTCACTGGTCAATGTACATGTTGGGATTCTTATGGTTCCACGTGCTATAAGATTGGCCTCACTCACAGCCTTGTAAATAGGGTTTGAGTCATTTGCTCACTGTGCAAGCTTGATGTTGAAATAAGTGCAGCAAAGCCACCACGTGGGATAATCACTACCCTGACCATATCATAGCTCAATGCATGTATCGTGCAAACTTATGAATGGGCCAAAGGCCACCACATTCGGTCATGAAAAGTGCCCAGTCTACCTCAGTTGAAGAGTAAGGTGTCTCAAAAATTTGAGCAACAGGTGAACTAGCCATTTCATGCTGTGATATGCAGTAGCAACACAAGTAATATTCTTCACTAACAGCATAGAGTTATCAAGCCAAAAAAACTTTCTGCCCACCACACAAATGAATAATGTGGCATATACATTTTGGTGCTGGTGTGATGCCAGTATGTAGGCTGTATGTCCCAACCACTGGCAGATCATATTAAACAGCAAGTCCTTTTGGTTGTTCGCAATAGGAGAAGTACTGTCACTATTTAACCAGCTTGTGTTTGCAAAGCTCAAAACTATGGTGTAAAACATTAGATGTAATTCTGCAATTGGGCAGTACTTGCTCAACAACCTTGTTGTACCTTTAATTCTCAGATACTTCTCGACCAGCTTACTTACTCAAAAGTTACCCCGGTGCCCTTATTTGCAAGATGGACAAAGGACAACCACAAGTAAAGGTTCAATAAGTTTATTAATAATAACACTATTAACCCTTAAATTACCCACATAAAGAACATAAGAACATAAGAAATAGGAGCAGGAGTAGGCCATCTGGCCCTTCGAGCATGCCCCGCCATTCAACAAGATCATGGCTGATCTGAAGCGAATCAGTTCCACTTACCCGCCTGCTCCCCATATCCCCTAATTCCCTTATCGATCAGAAAACTATCTACCCGTGATTTAAACATATTCAACGAGGAAGCCTCCACCACTTCAATGGGCAGAGAATTCCAGAGATTCACTACCCTCTGAGAGAAGAAGTTCCCCCTCAACTCTGTTCTGAACTGGCCCCCCCTTATTTTGAGGCTGTGCCCTCTAGTTCTGGTTTCCCTTCTCAGTGGAAAGAATCTCTCCACCTCTACCCTATCCAGCCCCTTCATTATCGTATATGTCTCTATAAGATCACCCCTCATCCTTCTAAACTCCAACGAGTACAGACCCAATCTGTTTAATCTCTCCTCATAAGCTACACCCCTCATCTCTGGTATTAACCTGGTGAACCTTCTCTGCACTCCCTCCAAGGCCAATATATCCTTTCGCAAATAAGGGGACCAAAACTGCACACAGTACTCCAGTTGCGGTCTCACCAGTGCCCTGTACAGTTGCAGCAAGACCTCCCTGCTTTTATATTCTATCCCCCTCGCGATAAAGGCCAACATTCCATTCGCCTTCTTGATCACCTGCTGCACCTGCAGACTGAGTTTTTGCGATTCGTGCACAAGGACCCCCAGGTCCCTCTGCACAGTCGCACGATGTAATTTTTCTCCATTTAAATAATATTCCAATTTACTATTATTTCTTTCAAAGTGGATAACCTCACATTTGCTAACGTTATATTCCATCTGTCAGATCCTCTCCCACTCGCTCAGCCTATCCAAGTCTCTCTGCAGACTTTCCGCGTCCTCCACGCAATTCGCTTTCCCACTCACCTTCGTGAGTACCCTACATTCAGTCCCCTCCTCCAGATCATCTATGTAAATGGTAAACAATTGAGGTCCCAGCACCGATCCCTGCGGCACGCCACTGGTCACCAACTGCCAACCAGAAAAGCACCCATTTATCCCAACTCTCTGCTTCCTGTTAGATAGCCAATCCCCAATTCACGCCAACACCTTACCCCTAACTCCGTGTACCCCAATCTTCTGCAGCAACCTTTTGTGAGGCACCTTATCGAACCACCTTATAAAACAAGAGGATGCCCCAGATTCAAGCATACTACCCACAAAGATGGTTTGGTTAAAGTGCAGGCCTGATTCTCTGAGTCCCTCTGGTCTGTCGTCACAAAGATGAGTCTCGATGGCAGTTTCTTCCTTCCTTCCTTCTCTGGTCAGTCTACAGGATGATCAAGGTCGCCTTCCTCATCGAGACTTCACTGCTGGTCTGTCCGAGATGCATACCTTTATCCCCTCCTTGCCTGCCTTTCCAGAAACTTCTCTGGCTTCCAGCCAATGAGGCCTTGGGAGAGGGTCCCAATACCCAGTAGGTTTCTTGATGTCTGCCTGACAGGACACCGGGGCCCGCCCCGGGTGTCCATCTCCATGCTGTTGCTTACATGTAACCTGTTGCCATGTGAGATAACTGCAGGAATTCTACGTGACAGCAAGTCTGGCCCGATCTGGGTTTCTAACAATAGGCCGGTGCACTTCAATGGGGTGCGATGATCTCCTGCTGGGTCTCAGTCGAGTGCAAAGATCTTTGATGGGTGATTGATGGGTCAGGCCCAGACATGTTTCTGTATATTTGACCTTAATCAAGTCTGGCCTGCCCAACGTTTGACTGTGTTTGATTTTAATATGCCCAGTTCTTTAATTTAGGATGTCCAATTTAATCAGCCTTAAAACTAGGCCCTGATTATATTACCACAACCTTGATTGTGCTAAGAATTTTACTGCCATCCAATTTATGATTATCAGTTGGGTTCACATTGTAGTTCACTTATGTGAGTTAGAAGCTACATTTATTCACATACAGGACCTGTCTCCTGTAGACAGAAAGCGTATGTCCATGCATTGAGCCCTTTTCAACTAAACAAGGCAATGCCTTGAGCAACCAGAGTCTGCTTGCCAATCATTCAGCACTCTTTATTTGCATTATTAATTGTTATTCCATTTAGAATTGGCATCCTTACAAATCTGTCCCGATGAGTGCAAGATGAAAAGTTTTGATGGTACATGTATTTTTTCAAAAATACTCAAGTTCTGTTATGCCAAATGACTAATTGACAATTGAATTGTTCTTTTTTTAAAATTAACTTATCAATAAATAACTCATGAGTAAATCAAGACGCAGTTAATCTTCTGACATACTATGCGGACAAACTCAAATTGAATATAAAATATCCTTCAATGTCAGGTTTTCCATCATTTAGTGACCACAGAAAGTTAAAATTTAAGATAAGAATTGTTTTGGATGTGAGCAACATGATGGCAACTCGTCCATCATAGCCTCTGACAACTCACTTGCTGCACTTCCCTGGGCTTATCAATGGCACTGATCAATTCCATAATTTCAACACATGATTTCATGTCATTGACTGTTCATCAAAACTCTTCAACTCGATGTTAGACTGCAAGGTGAAACAGCTGCTGGTGTCTGATTAATGTACTTGTTCTTAATGTTAACAGCCTACTCTCATGCTCCATTTATATTACAATGTTACTTCCAGATGCAGTGCTATAATACAAATGAGGTAACATGCACATTTTCAAATGTGGGAACTTCACCCAGTGAAGGGGTTATTTCCCTCTTGAGCGTGGGGCAAAGTACCAATACCGACCGCCATCAATGGCTACTATCCAAGCTGCTTTTCATCTTTTCTACCACCTTATTCTGGTCACACTGCATGCACAGCAAAGGCCAATTTATTGACCTTCGTATATGTCTTTGAGAGGAAATTATCAATCATATCTCACTTGTTTCCATTCAAATGAGGTCTGTAAGCTAGTTGACTGTTTTGTTGAAATCTTCATCAATGGTTTGGTATTGAGGTATAACTGCTGTCAATGTACACACAGTCCCATAACCATCCATTCATTCCCAATATATATTTGAATCTCATCCACATCTACAGAGGCTCCCATTTGGTGACCATTTAACTATGGTCTTCCTTTACCTGTAATATCAAATCAGTGCTATGTTTTAACAAACAGAAACCTTTATATCTTCCCAATGTCTTTTGATGTTATGCCTCTGTTGGGGAAAGGAAAAATCCTAGTAGGTTAGAGAAGATTTTAAACAATTAGGCACTTGAGACACTGACAGAACTACCAGCATTGAGTTAAATGACTCTAAATCAGACTTCGAAGCTATCAAGAGAATAGTTTACACACATGTGAATGCAGTAAGAGTTAAAACAAGTGATTATGCTTTAAACACATATTTTGATATTTTAAATGTACAGTATTAACTGTGTTTTATAAAGTGATTGTGTACTTTAGCCAGGAGCAAGTTGCTGCAAGGCCTGGTGGCATAGGGACTTTCGGACATTCTTAGGAAACAATAAAACCTCAGAATTTGCAGCTTCTTCTACTGCTAGCAGTAAGGTTCTCAGGACTGCTTATGAATAGAATTATTCACTGTCCAGATAAGATGGATGCTTACCCGGACATGGGATCATGTGTTCATCTGGTTTGACAGTGACCTAGAGAGGAATCTGTGGGAATGTTAACTTGGTGGTCAGGTGTCTGGTTGCTAAGTGATGCAGGAGGTTGAGTTAGCCAAAAGGGGAGGATGCATCCGGATTCTATGGACTAATGAAATATCATTATGCCAGAGGGCAAGGTGCAATTGGCTGAGGCTTATGCTAGGTATTATTAATGGCTTATGTATACTGAAGATGATTGATTCAAAGCTAATGAAAGGCAGGAGAATTTCATAAGAAAAATGTATCATTGATCTATCTTGATCTGTATACATTGGAACTCAATGGAGAGGTCAGGCTGCTCTATGTCTGGAGAGGCCTAGGACTCTTTGGTTTCTTCTCCCTGCGATCGCTGGTCAAATAAAAGATGCATCTTTAAACTGGGACACTGGCTTTTGTGAGTCTTTGTATTGACTGGAGTTTCAGCGATATCTGGCCACCTCGCAAACCATGCTAGCATCTCCCCTTGGCTTCTGCAAATTTGCCCCTCTTCTGTTCTAGTCTTCTACTTCTCTCAAGTCCCTTCTCTGGAAGGAAGTCACAAAATGCCTGGCTGGTGCTTTTCTCCAGAAGCCTTTGGAGACTGATGAGAGGAATTTACTGCCCTCAGTAGTGGGTATGGAGGCAGTGGGGAATTTAATCGGATGGGGTGCATGGTGGGAAGATCCTGATGCCTTCATGTCTCCACCTGGTTAAGTCTGGGGTAGGAAGATTCATGAATAACTTTCCCATCCAGATGCTAATTGAGGCCTTTAACTGGGCAAATAATAGCAGGAGAATTGCCACATGGGAAGCCCAAAAAGCAAACCTTTTTGGGTTTCCTTCTGGGCATCTGGGGGAAAAGGGGGAGGGGATGGAGGAGGGTGTGTACCTTGTTCAAAGGCATTCTGTGCCCAATTGAGCGACCAGGCAATGGGAAGTGGAGAAGGCAGGGGCCTCTGAATACCTCCCTCCCTCTCTCGTGACCCTTGCTCCACGACCCACCCCATGCCCCGTGATGCCCTCACTCACCTTTAGCCTGGGATCTTTTGTCGCTTCTGGGTCTCTGATAGATGTATTACCATCAGCTACCACTGCTCTCAGTGGCACTGGCAGTAACAGAGAGCTGCTGGACTCTGATTGACTGATAGCTCGCAGGGGACAGGATTTATAAGCCCATGTCCTTAATTCTGGGGAAGCCCCAACGTTTAGCTTTAAGTACCTGGTAAGCATTTAGCACTGGCCGACCTTCACCATTGGATGTGACATGGGTCTTCCACCAGTTCACAGAAAAAGTAAATGCATAAAATCTGCAGCACTAAGTTTCTTCAGAAAGAATGAGATGCTACAATAGTAAAATTAATTTTCAGGACCAAAGAGGTTGTTTAATGATAATTATATATTGTTTTGGCATTAAAAATGCATCTATTCCTAAATACACTAATTCTAGATATTTATTCAACCACAGGCAGAGCAAAAAAGAGAAGTATGAGAAGGTGGTCAATGCAGGACTGAGGGTGTTTTACCTAAATGCGCGCACTATACGGAACAAGGTAAATGAGCTTGTTGCGCACATTGAAATTGGCCAGTACGGTGTTGTGGACATCACAGAGACGTGGCTGCAAGGGGATCAGGGCTGGGATCTAAATATCCAAAGATATGTGACCTATTGGAAGGACAGGCAGATGGGCAAAGGCGGCGGGGTTGCATTGTTAGTGAGGAATGAAAATAAATCGATAGTAAGTGATATAGGATCAAAAGGCATAGAATCTCTGTGGGTAAAGTTGAGGAATCGCAAAGGTAAAAAGACACTGATGGGAGTTATGTACAGGACCCTTAGCAGTAGTCAGGATGTGGGGCAGAAAATAAATCAGGAGATAGAAAAGGCATATAAAAAAGGCAATATTACAATAATCATGGGGGACTTCAATATGCAGGTGGACTGGGAAAATCGGGTAGGTAATGGATCCCAAGAAAAGGAATTTGTGGAATGTCTAAGAGATGGTTTTTCTGAGCAGCTTGTGACAGAGTCCACTAGGGAACAGGTTATTCTGGATTTGGTGATTTGTAATGAGGCAGATTTGATTAGGGAACTTAAGGTGAAGGAACCCTTAGGGAGCAGTGACTTGATAGAATTTGATAGAATTTACCCTGCAGTTTGAGAGGAAAAAGCTGGAGTCAGATGTAACGGTGTTACAATTAAATAAAGGTAAGTACAAAGACATGAGGGAGGAGCTGGCCAGAGTTGATTGGAAAGGGAGCCTAGCAGGGAAGACAGTGGAACAGCAATAGCAGGAGTTTGAGAGTTATTCGGGAGGCACCACAAAAATTCATCCCAAGGAGGAGGAAACAGGCTAAGGGTAGGACGAGGCATCCATGGCTGACAAGGGAAGTCAAGGACAGCATAAAAGCAAAGAAAAAGCATACAAAGTGGCAAGGATTAGTGGGAAGCCAGAAGATTGGGAAGCCTTTAAAAGTGAGCAGAGGACAACTAAAAAAGCAATAAGGCGGGGGAGAAGATGAAATATGAGTGTAACCTAGCTAGTAATATATAAGAAGATAGGAAGAGTTTTTTTCAATATATAAAAGGTAAGAGAGAGGCAAAAATAACCATTGGACCACTGGAAAATGAGGCTGGAGAAATAATAATAGGAAACAAAGCAATGGCAGAGGAACTGAATAGTTACTTTGCATCAGTCTTCACGGTGGAAGACACCAGTGGGATGCCAGAACTCTAGGAGAGTCAGGTGGCACACGTAAGTATAATAGCCATCACTAAGGAGAAGGTTCTGGGGAAACTGAAAGGTCTGAAGATGGATAAATCACCTGGACCGGATGGACTACACCCCAGGATTCTAAAAGAGATAGCTGAGGAAATTGTGGAGGCATTGGTGGTGATCTTTCAGGAATCACTGGAGGCAGGGAGGGTACCAGAGGACTGATGGCCTCACCATTATTATTACAGCAAAGTCTGGGTCATTAACTTGGAGGATGTTTCCACTAGTAGGAAAAACTAGAACCAGAGGGCTGGTAAAGGGATGATCTTTTACAACAAAGATGAGGAGGAATTTCTTCAGCCAGAGAGTGGTGAATCTGTGGAACTCTTTGCCACAGAAGGCTGTGGACGCCAGGTCATTGAGTATCTTTAAGACAGAGATAGATAAGTTCTTGAGTAATAAGGAGATCAGGGATTATGGAGAAAAGGCAGGAGAATGGGGATGAGAAAAATATCAGCCATGATTGAATGGCGGAGCAGACTTGATGGGCCGGGTGGCCTAATTCTGATCCTATATCTTATGGTCTTATCTGTGCTTGGCAATTTCCTATTTGCAGGATGACCATATTCCTCATGCTGAATACAGGACACATGGTAAAATTACTTATATTCAAGTGAGTTAAATGGCAACCTGTCAGAACTATATATTTTTAATCAATTGAGAGGTACAGTCAATATTTTCAAAGTCAACAGTCCCTCATTTGCATTGTCACAATGATGGAACATAGTCTCAAATTATTTATGGGCATATTGACTTTTTAAGAGAGGCATGGCTAAAAATAAACACAAGCAAAGGTACCGAGGCGGCAATGATTGAGAACATAAATTCTAAGAATGTAATTCAATGACTTTCTGGAAAGTTCTTATGTGGATTATAGTTAGTACTGAGAGAGAGATGATGGAATGCTGCACCTGGTGGGTGACTGGGACTTCTTCAAACAGGGATTTGAAAGGGAAATAGAAAAAATGCAAAAGACTGAACTGTAATCTCCTGTGGAGATAATGGATGTTCATTACCATCTCAGCATGTACACACGTGCATGACAATTTAGTTCCTGAAATGTTTTGGAATATGATAAAAAAGAAACAGTGCCCCATATTTATCCTTCATTTTGTTTCAGGAACAGTAGCCGTCTGGTGAAATTGGGAGGTATGAAGTGCAATAGACATCAGGAGGCAGAAAATACAAGATAATTTGCTACTTCTTAAGAAAAAGTGGGTACATCAGTAATTGGACTTAATAATGGGACTGTCCCTTTAAAACAGGATATATGGTCATCTATTTGCTGAGTTCCAATTTTAAGATAAAACAAGTTCTTGCTTTGCATGTGATTTCATGAAATCTGCAGATTTCCATAAAATACCAATAATTTCCAGCAGATCTTCAGTCAATCTATCATTTGGCCTTTTGTTAATGTATTTTTTATTCATTCATGAAATATGGCCATCGCTGGCTAGGCCAGCATTTTTGCCCATCCCTAATTGCCTTTGCTGGGCAACTTACTGGAGAACGCTTACCCAAAGATCAGAGGCCAAATGCCCGTGACCGCTGAAGTGTTCCCCAACAGGAAGAGAACAGTCTTGCCTGGTGATTGTCGAGCGGTGTTCATTCATCCATTGTCGTAGCATCTGCACGGTTTCCCCAATGTACCATGCCTCGGGACATCCTTTCCTGCAGCATATCAGGTAGACAACGTTGGCCAAGTTGCAAGAGTATGTACTGTGAACCTGGTGGATGGTGTTCTCACGTGAGATGATGGCATCCGTGTCGATGATCCGGCACATCTTGCAGAGGTTGCTGTGGCAGGGTTGTGTGGTATCGTGGTCACTGTTCTCCTGAAGGCTGGGTAGTTTGCTGTGGACAATGGTCTGTTTGAGGTTGTGCAGTTGTTTGAAGACAAGAAGTGGGGGTGTGGGGATGGCCTTGGCGAGATGTTCGTCTTCATCAATGACACGTTGAAAGCTCAGGAGGAGATGTCGACAATCACCAGGCAAGACTGTTCTCTTCCTGTTGGGGAACACATCAGCGGTCACGGGCATTCAGCCTCTGATCTTCGGGTAAGCGTTCTCCAAGGCGGCCTTCATGACACACGACAGCGCAGAGTCGCTGAGCAGAGACTGATAGCCATGAGGACGGCCTCAACTGGGATCTTGGGTTCATGTCACACTATCTGTAACCCCCACGACTTGCCTGGACTTGCAAAATCTCACTAACTGTCCTGTCTGGAGACAATACACATCTCTTTAACCTGTGGTTAATGCTCTCTCCACTCACATTGTCTGTACCTTTAAGACTTGATTAGCTGTAAAGACCTGCATTCCAATCATTATTCTGTAAATTGAGTTTGTGTCTTTATATGCCCTGTTTGTGAACAGATCTCCCACTCACCTGATGAAGGAGCAGCGCTCCAAAAGCTAGTGGCGTTTGCTACCAAATAAACCTGTTGGACTTTAACCTGGTGTTGTGAGACTTCTTACTGTGTTGACCTCCCCCATGGCCAGAGAGGAATTGGAAATTTGGGTCAGAGCCCCTGCAATCTCCTCCCTTGCCTTCCACAGCAGCCTAGGGCACAATTCATCTGGACCTGGCGATTTATCCACTTTTAAGGCTGCCAACACTTCCAATACCTTGTCCTTCCCTTTGTCAATTTGCTCAAGAGCCTCACAGTCTCTCTCCCTGAATTCCATACCATCATCCTCATTCTCTTGGGTGAAGACGGATGTGAAGTATTTATTCAACACTTTACCAATGTCCCCTGGCTCCACCCACAGATTGCCCCCTTGGCCCCTAATGTGCCCTACTTTTTCCCTGGTTATCCTCTTCCTATTGATATACTTATTGAATATCATGGGATTTTCCTTACTTTTACCAGCCAGAGCTTTCTCACATCCCCTCTTTGCTTTCCTAATTGCTTTCTTAAGCTCCACCCTGCATTTTCTATACCTTCCGAATGCCTCAACTGATTTACTCTCCTTGTACTTTTTAAAAGCCTTTCTTTTCCTTCTCATTGTATCCTGAATATCTCTGGTCATTCATGGTTCTCTGAGTTTGTTATTCCTATCTATCACCCTAGAGAGGACATACTGGACTTACATCCTCCCCATTACCTTTTTGAATGCCCCGCACTGCTCTACTGAAGATTTTCCCGTAAGTAGCTGCTTCCAGTCTACCTTAGCTAGATCCTGTCTTATTTTACTAAAATCCGGTCTTCCCCAATCCAAAACTTTTTTTTGCAGCTTGTCTATTTCCTTAACAAGCTTAAATTGTACCGTGTTGTGATCACTATCACTAAAATGTTCCCCCACCACACCTCAACCATCTGTCCGGCTTCATTCCCCCAAATTTGGTCCAGCACAGCTCCTCCCCTTGTTGGACCCTCCACATCATGATCTAAAAAGTTCTCCTGAACACTTTTCAAGTAATCTACTCCATCCAAGCCCTTAACAATGAAAGTTTAAATCACCTAATATAACAACCCTATTGTTATTGTTTTTACACACCTCCACAGATTGAGCACATGTTTGCTCCTGAATATACCTCTGACTATTTGGGGGTCGATAATAAATTCGTAACAATGTGGCTGCCCGTTTTTTATTCCCAAGCTCTACCCACAAAGCTTCATTTGATGCTTCCTCCAAGATATCAGCCGGAATTTTACCATCACACCAGCCCCGGAATCCAGGGGGGTGAGGAATTCTCTGTTGGCCTCGGGTGGGATTTTATGAGCCTTGCCCAAGCGAGGTGGTAAAATCCCGACCATCACCTCTCCTTACTGTAGTAACTGACTCCTTAACTAATAACGCAATGCCTCCTCCCCTTTTAGCCCCTCCTCTGTCTTGCCTGAAGATTCAATAGCCCGGAATGTTGAATTGCCAATCGTGTCCTTCCTTCGACCATGTCTCTGAATGAAATTTGATATTTTCTGTTAGCTTTGATACATTAACAGCTTGTTTTGTCTTTGTCTCTTTATGAAGTGGCTGACTTGTGCAATGAAGTCTAAATTCAAATTGCTTATATTAAGATTTATATATAAAGAATTTTCTTTCTAAGACCATTTTTGGTTGTGCCTCACTCCATTGTCTTTCTCAAGAATCTTGATTCTTTTTCTAATTTAGCTTTCTGAATATTAAATTTAATCTATGCTGAAACATGACTTATAATGCCAGCTTAAAGGTTTCCCATAAAATGGCTGATGAATCGACTGCCCCTTTTATTGATTGTCATAAAGCTCATTATTTCTTTTTCAATTAAGATCAATTTTTCCCTCTAATGGAGTTATTAAATTTCAATTGAGACAATTTTATTAATCTTTATCTGTGGAGAGAATCTGATGTTCTTTGTAGCATTCCCCAATGCTGTAACAGAAGCCTTTAAAAATGAATTGATAAGATCACGTTTCTAAAATAAGTTCGGTTTGGGAATATGTTAAACGACAGAAAGAATAAATTAAAGGATATACTCACTAACAAAGGCAGTAGGTATCCAAGATCTCGACCAATTCTATGTCACTGCTCAGGTCTGCCAGGGCTATAGGCAGACTTTTATAATTGCTCATAAAAGGATTGATCTACTCAATTCAAGGTCTATTACTATCTCAGAATGTCCTTCACCTGCTGTGGGACTATGTGCTAACATAGTCAAAAGATTAACTTGAAAATGACTAAAACTAAAATAGCAGGGATGAAAATTTCAGGTGAATGCTTCATGGATTTGACTTAAATTTCTTCAGTCGATGCAATGAAGAGAAATAAATTTTAGTCAAAAGTCCAATTTTGACACTTCCACTTAAGGCAATTTAAGCCAACTCCTGCCCCAACCATAAACTCCCTTTCTTTTAGGGTCTTCAAATTTGTGGTTACCATCCAGCTCCATGACAAGATCAAATCCCTCAGCTCAATCCCTTCCAGTTCAGCTTCCAGGCTTCTCACAGTAATAAAATGTCCTTAATCAAAGTTACAGATGATATTGTCTGTGATCATCATACTTTATCCTTCATCATCCTCTTCAGCCTCTCTGCAATATTCCACACAGTCAGCCATGACATCCTGATGACAATTCTCCTCTCTTGTCTAGCTGCGTGGAATATCCTTGTCTAGTTCCATTTCATTACTTTGTGAATTCGAACCAGAGTATCTTCAACCTACCGAGAGGAATTCAATGCCCCCTCCAGGGTGTGCGTTTGGAGGTGGAGGTTTATTTGATCAGACGGGAGGGTTTGTGTGGAGACTCTGCTTCTTTCCTGACTTCCCCCAATCAAATTCCATATGAAGGGTAACCTTCCTACCTGGAGGTCAATTGAGGCCATTTAAGGGCTTCATTCTACCACCACTGGTATTCATCCAGCACGGAACTTGTAACCTGGGAAGAATGCCCATCAAAACCTATCAGGTTTGTCTGCAGTCTGGTAGGTGGCTGGCACTCTGTGCCCAATCAAGTGACCTGGCATCAAGGGGCAGGAGGCCACCTTGTGTTCAAACCCCTACTCATCAACAGCTCCCCCCCTGCTGCCCCCATCATACCAACACTCACCTTTCTCCAGAGATCCAGCGACGATCCCTCTGAAAGGCCCAATGATGGTGTGGATACTGCAGAGCTAGGAGCCATTGATTGGCCAGTAGCCCTCTGAGATGGGATCTCTGACCTACTCGGGGCTTAATTCGATGGGAGGCTCAATGCTGTTCAGCTAAGTGCCGGATTACCTTGAAATAGCATTGGCCCTCCCAAAGAAAAGTGACAAGGAATTCCCACCAATTTCGCAGCTTTAGTGGTAGATGCCTTATCACCAACATTAAATTCTGCCAATAATTTCTCTTCCCACCCAAACACTAACATCTGACATCTCCAAAGGAGTTACCCGTGGTCCACTCTGTCGTTTTCAGTGACACTGCTGCAGTCACACGTTCAACCTCCAGACACACATCAATGACACCCATCGCCAACTTTTCAACATCTCCTTTGACATCACAGAGGCAGTGGAGGAGTCAGAGTGCTTAACTGACATCTAATCCTTGTTGCACCCTGACCTTTTGTAGGTCAGCATCGCATAGCACAAACTGGCCATATTCCATTCTCCCACAATTCCCAGACCTTTCCCAGGTCTCAAGCCGAACCAGATTGTTTGCAACCTGGAATTTTATTCAATCCAGAGCTAAGTTTCAGATCCCATATCCCCTCTATCGCTAAGGCCAGGATGTTCTACCGCCGCTGTGGGCGGCACGGTGACACAGTGGTTAGCACTGCTGCCTCACAGCGCTAGGGGCCCGGGTTCAATTCTAGCCTCAGGTGACTGTCTGTGTAGGGTTTGCATGTTCTCCCCATGTCTGCGTGGGTTTCCTCCGGGTGCTCCAGTTTCCTCCCACAGTCCAAAGGTTAGATGGGTTGGCCACAACTGCTGCCTCACAACTCCAGGGATCCAGGTTTGATTCCCAGCTTGGGTCACTGTCTGTGCGGATTCTGCACGTTCGCCCTGTGTCTGCATGGGTTTCCTCCGGCTGCTCCAGTTTCCTCCCACAGTCCAAAGATGTGTGGATTAGGTGTATTGGCCATGCTAAATTGCCGCTTAGTGTCCCGGGATGTGTAGGTTAGAGGGATTAGCAAGGGAAATTTAGTGGGGTGTCGGGGATGGGATCTGGGTGGGATTGTTGTTGGTGCAGACCCGATGGGCCAAATGGCCTCCTTCTGCACTGTAGGGTTTCTATGATTCTTGTCCTCATTGGCACACATTCGCATCTTTATATCCATTCATAACCATGCTGCACCCTAAATTGATAACATATATCCACCCCACGGTTCCTGTGTTCTTCCAAGCTGACTCTTTCGTAACCTCCTCCTCCCTTTGCCTCAAGGGCAAGCTTAGTATTAGGATCATCACTGCTTAACCTGTGTATTTTCTAAACTTCTCCATCTTTCCATCATTTTCTCTTTCTTTCTTCCTGAAAGACTTTCCCAAAACCCATCTCTCTGGCCAAGCTTTTGGTCATAAACCAGCGATTTGCAAGCAATAATCCAGTCTCTCAATCACTACGATATATTTGTACTCAGTCAGATTACTGCCTCATAATTTTATTCAATCCATATAACATTGGCAACATTGTAATGATAAATTAACATTAAGCCTAAACGTTAAGAATTGTTCCATAGCAAAAGGATTATACCGGCTTTGTAGGAAGGCTCCCTATGTGTTATTGGAATGCAAAGTAAAAGAAAATGTCCATGCCGCCTCTCAATGCAACTGTTCTTCTTGCGCAATTGTAATATTCATTTGATTTATTAGTGTCCCAAGTTGGCTTACATTAACACTGCAATGACGTTACTGTGAAAATCCCCTAGTCGCCACACTCTGGCACCTGTTCGGGTACATTGAGGGAGAATTTAGCATGGCCAATGCACCTAACCAGCACATCTTTTGGACTGTGGGAGGAAACCGGAACACCCAGAGGAAACCCATGCAGACACGAGAAGAAGATGCAGACTCCACACAGACACTGACCCAAGCTGGGAATCAAACTCGGGTTCTTGGCGCTGTGAGGCAGCAGTACTAACCACTGCACCACCGTGTCACCCTGTACTTTCAGCCTTTACTTTTTCAAATTATCGGGAACTTCCTGGGTGAAATTATCCAAATGTTGCTCAATTATTTCCCTATTTGCTGCAAAATTGGATCCTGAGCAAAATTCCTGACTGACAATATCTCTATATTCAGAGTTGTCAGCTTCATGGTAAATTAGATAGAATTTTTTCCAAATACTTTGAGAAGTTAGAACATTAGCAACATTAATTAGTTTCAAGCATCTATTATATGAAGGAGCTTAGTAGCACAAAACATTTTTGTTCTCCAGTTACACATGGGGCAGCACAGTGGTTAGCACAGCGCCAGGGACCCGGGTTCGATTCCCGGCTTGGGTCACTGTCTGCGTGGAGTTTGCATGTTCTCACTGTGTTGGGGTGGGTTTCCCCCGGGTGCTTCGGTTTCCTCCCACAGTCTGAAAAGATGTGCTGGTTAGGTGCATTGGCCATGCTAACTTCTCCCTCAGTCTACCCGAACAGGCGCCGGAGTGTGGCGACTAGGGGAATTTCACAGTAACTTCATTGCAGTGTTAATGTAAGCCTTATTTGTGACTAATAAATAAACTTTTTACATTCACGATAGCACACAAAAAATCAAATGGCGTTCAGAAAATGCATTCCCAGTGCCATGACACTATAGTTGCATGACAGTATTATAAATCTTTAAGGATAGAGTTGAAAAGACTACAGGTGGGATCTCCCAGCCCCCGCGGCCATGGCCAGTTTCCCAGCAGCTGGACAGGTGAGCCACGTGAAACACCATAGATGTCAACAGGACTGGAAGACCCCGCCGACAGTCAATGGCAATGGTGACCTGCCTCTGCAGTGGGGCAATGGGGAAGCGGTGGCGTAGTGGTATTGTCATTGGACTAGTAATCCAGAGACCCAGGATAATGTTCTGGGGACCCGGGTTCGAATCCCGCCACGGCAGATGGTGAAATTTGAATTCGATAAAAGAATCTACTGTGAGGCTGAAAAATGGCAAATGGAGTTTAACCCTGAGAAATGTGAGGTGATTCATTTAGGGCGGCACGGTAGCACAGTGGTTAGCACTGCTGCTTCACAGCTCCAGGGACCTGGGTTCGATTCCCGGCTTGGGTCACTGTCTGTGTGGAGTTTGCACATTCTCCTCGTGTCTGCGTGGGTTTCCTCCGGGTGCTCCGGTTTCCTCCCACAGTCCAAAGATGTGCGGGCTAGGTTGATTGGCCGTGCTAAAATTGCCCTTAGTGTCCTGAGATGTGTAGATTAGTGGGTAAATATATGGGGGTAGGGCCTGGGTGGGATTGTGGTCGGTGCAGACTCGATGGGCCGAATGGCCTCTTTCTGTGCTGTAGGGTTTCTATGATTCTATGATTCAATAGAAAATCCTGCCTGTATGAATAGAACTGAAACATAGTGCGGAATTTTCCCGTCACACCCACCATGGGAATCGTAGCACACGGGGGGTGGATCATGAAAAGATCCGTTGACCTTGGGTGGGAATTTCTGGCCTTGGGGTGAGAAAATCCCGCCCAGAGGATGGCTCTTCAGTGCCAGCAGACAGTTTCTGTCGATTGAACCATCTAATCTTTCAACAGGACAAAAAGGACAATGATGTTGACTCAATGTGGTTTCGGCCAGGAAGCCAAACAAAACTGCATCGACATTCTTCACTGTAAAATTTGCCTTGTCAAATCTAAAGGCTTTGGCCACCTAAAATAAACAGGTGGGAGAAGACTTCAGACTGTTAATTAAATTACCACAATCCCATATTTGGAACAATGGTGTGACAATGATCGGAGGTCACATGATACAATGGCCATCTTGGCTCCCTCTGAACGATACAGCAGTAAATTTAAACCCTCTTTTAGGGGAATCCTCAGAGGCACAGAGAGAATTCCATCAGAGGAAGGAAGGTCCAAGAAGGAAAGCCAATGATCTCTGCAGCCGTCGGAGCAGCAAATAACTACCTACAATACCTTGAAAGAGAAACAAGCCGCTCTGTCTCTTTCCTCTAACCAAATAGGCTTCATGCCTATTTGTAATAACAGTCTAGGAGCTAATCAACTCTAGGAACCATCACAATTATTGAAAAATCTTTGCATTTGCGAGCCCTTCACTTCAGTTAAAGTAACAACTTGACTATGAAAAGTCAGATCAGCACTGAAAAAGAGACTGAATTAAATAGCATTTTTATAATTTCAACTGGGTCTTGTTTTTACAGGTGTGATAATGTGGATGATTCATGTGTGAGATGCCACATTATTGTTAACCTCCGAGGCAAGTGTACAAGAAATAAACTAATCTTCATTTTTAAAAAAACAGAAGCTTGCTGCTGGGTTTTTCAACTGACTTACTCACTCCTGAGGTAAGAAAATACACACATCCATGTACAAATATGTTCGATCATGGGCAATAGAAGGTAAACATTAAAATTGTCCATGACATTTTTAAAAGGACTATGCTTCCACTTTCTGAATGGCACCATGGTCTTCATTTGCTTGTTTTCTATCTGTGACTGTACTGCAAAGAGTCTAGGTTATTCTTACAGCAGAATAGCAAAGACAAACATAGGTGATTAAAACATTTTTCCAGTTTAGTGTCTTAGATTTTCCACGGAATAATATTGAAGCAAAGTGTCTGCCTGAATGGTTAACGAGTTTAAATTAACAACTTTGTTTGCAGAAATTCCGGTTATAGCACCAGTGCAAATAGAATCGGATCATTCGTGATCTTAGTAAATATGAGTCAAATTAACTCCACATGGCCCGAGGAAAATGTATACGATTTAATACTTCAATGTAACGTAAAATGCAGTCTTTCTTCTCATGCACATGGTTGCTTGTAAGGTAACATTTCTTTCCAGGGGTGTCTGGCTACATACGATTATACATTTTTAAAAACATAATCTTTTTCATGGAAGGAATCGACAAGAATTTCCTTTGAAGAACCCTTAAAATCCAACGAGTTGCCCTTAAACAGACGATTTACTCAGAGCAGCTTTGGAAATGCGTTAAATTCAGCAATAAAATGAGATATGTTGAAAGAAAGAACAGCTGCAATTTAAAAGAGTCAAGTGACTGATAAAGCATTTCCTTGCCTGGCGTTTCCATCACTCTGCTGCCTATCTCAGCTTTGCAGGCAATAATACTTCCAGGAAAGCTTTTGTTTTTCTGCTAAACAGCTGCATATAATACAGATAAAAGTTCCATTCTTTGCGCTCAGTTACATATGTTGTGATCCTTAACTAACGTTTTGTTAACATACAGCCTATCTATAGGTGGTCTGCTTAATCTGGGGAGGATTGCAAGCCACAGTAATTTCTCATACAGAAGCATTGCACATTTACCAATTTACTAACCAGGACAGTGTGTCAGACAGAGTTAGCTAAGGATGCACGGTACAGAAAAAGAAGGGGAAAGACATCTTTTATATAATGCAGAGAGTTATGTTTTATTAAAGACCAAAAGCCTAATGCACATGAATAATGGAAAAGTGCTTTTGACGAGCAGCTATTATTCAATATGTAGTGGCGTCCTATTGCGCTAATTACTTTATTTACTCTTGTGTAATAAATTAAACATAATTTTGAACTCCACCAAAACAAAACATTTTAATCTGCACTTTATACGGATGCACCACACACACTCGGAAGATTTTAATCTTCACCTTGTCAGATGCACACACTCTGAACATTTCCAAAGCTGATGCATATTTCTGTCCCCACAGCAAATTAGCATTTCACCACTCACTCACTCACACCCACAAACACAAAAACACACAGACACTCTCTCACGCACACACAAACAGATACAGCAGATGCACACACTCTCTCTTCCTCTCTCTCACATTCACACACACACACAGATGCCAACACTCTCCCTTTCTCTCTCACACACACACACAGATACAGACAGGTGCACACACTCTCTCTTTCTTTCTCTTTCACACACACAGCTACAGACACTCTCTCTTTCTCTCTCACACACACACAATCACTTATGAATGAACACGGCTTACTTTGTTTAAGAACTTTGCTTATTTTGATATATGCCACTCAATAATAAACACATATTACATTCTATAGCTGATCATGAGTTTAGAAAACTGTAAAATTGGTCTAAATTAATAGCAAAACAGGGTTTGTAAACAATGCTATTTAATTGGTCATTCTTAACATTTTCCAATTTTAATCTCTCTGTGTATGTCCATTCTGTAATGTTCCCATGCTTCAGGATTTATGACCAATTTTACACAGAGAAAACTTAAAAAAGTAGTTACTTTTAATATTGGACTTTAAAGCAAAGTATATTCACACAGCCTCTTTCTGGAAGAGGGTTTTGAGTGTAAAAGTGATTGAAATGCCAATTGAATCATTTCTCCAAAGGCGGTAAGCATTAAACACTTTATTAACCTTCCTCAGTCATCAATGAAAACTTGATAGTGATCAGCTTCAATATCAGTGGTGAGGGTGAGCCGGGGGCCTGGTAGTGCTGATGAACTGAGAAAAGTTAGAGAGGCTGTGTTGACCTTAATGGCAGGGCCTTGTTTAAAATGAAACAATGAGAATCCCACTCTGGAATGATTTACATGCTGAGAGGGTGGAGTGGGCAGCTGGTGCCAGAGGCCCAGGTGGTGGAGGCTGGGATTGAGGGGGAGGGGGGGGTGGGGGGTGGAGATGCGTGCCTGTGGAAGAGTTGGGAGGGGATGTGGGGTGTGGGGAGGGAGCGGGGTTAGAATGGTGTAGGTGATTGTTGGGAGGGAAACAAGTCTGTTGGAGTGATTGGGTAAGGAGTCTAACAACACCAGGTTAAAGTCCAACAGGTTTATTTGGTAGCAAACGCCACTAGCTTCCACATCACGGAGTGATTGGGAACAGGGAGCAAAGATCTGGCTGTAAAAGGGGGTGTGGTGCAAGTGAGGCCTAAGGTTTACATGTGAAGCTGAGAGGAGCACTCCTGCCTCTCCAATCCCACAGGAATTATGTGAGTTTGACCGTAGCTTACTGTGGAAAAAGAAAAACCGGTTTTATGATGTGTAGTTTGTCTTATTTGACCTTTTCTTGATTTGGCTTTAAAAAGTTTGAAGAGATAACGCATGATAGCATGGTATAAATCACATTCAGATCAGTATTCTTACTGTCTAAGTGGAAATTGGGTAGCATATCTACTCCAGACTGTTAGGAATATGGGATTTACCTATTAAGAACAAAGAACAAAAAAAATTACAGTACAGGAAAAGGCCCTTCGGCCCTCCAAGCCTGCACCAACCATGCTGCCTGACTGAACTAAAACCCCCTACCCTTCCGGGGACCATATCCCTCTATTCCCATCCTACTCATGTATTTGTTCAGACGCCCCTTAAAACTCACCATCGTATCTGCTTCCACTACCTCCCCCGGCAGCGAGTTCCAGGTACCCACCACCCTCTATGTAAAAAACGTGCCTCGTACATCTCCTTTAAACCTTGCCCCTCGCACCTTAAACTTATGCCCTCTAGTAATAGACTCTTCCACCCTGGGAAAAAGCTTCTGACTATCCACTTTGTCAATGCCCCTCATAATCTTATAGACTTCTATCAGGTTGCGCCTCAACCTCCATTGTTCCAGTGAGAACAAACCAACCTTCTCCAACCTCTCCTCATAGCTGATGCCCTCCATACTAGGCAACATCCTGGTAAATCTTTTCTGTACACTCTCCAAAGCCTCCACATCCTTCTGGTAGTGTGGTGACCAGAATTGAACACTATATTCCAAGTGCGGCCTAACTAAGGTTGTATAAAGCTGCAACATGACTTGTCAATTTTTAAGCTCAATGCCCCGGCCGATGAAGGAAAGCATACCGGACATCTTCTTGAGTACCTTCTCCACCTGCGTTGCCACTTTCAGCAACCTGTGTACCTTTACACCCAGATCCCTTTGCATATCCCTACTCTTAAGGGTTCTGCCATTTACTGTATATTTCCTATCTGTATTAGACCTTCCAAAATGCATTACCTCACATTTGTCTGGATTAAACTCCATCTGCCATCTCTCCGCCCAAGTCTCCAACCGATCTATATCCTGCTGTATCCTCTGATTGTCCTCACCACTATCCGCAAATCCACCAACCTTTGTGTCGTCCTCAAACTTACTAATCAAACCAGTTTCATATTCCTCCAAATCATTTGTATATATTACAAACAGCAAAGGTCTCAACACTGATCCCTGAGGATCACCACTTGTCACAGCCCTCCATTCAGAAATGTACCCTTCCACTGCTACCCTCTGTCTTCTATGTCCGACCAGTTCTCTATCCACCTTGCCAGCTCACCTCTGATCCTATGCGACTTCACCTTCTGCATTAGTCTGCCATGAGGGACCTTGTCAAAGGCCTTGCTGAAGTCCATGTAGACAACATCCACTGCCCTACCCTCATCAATCATCTTCGTCACTTCCTCAAAAAACTCGATCAAGTTAGTGAGACATGACCTCCCCTTTACAAAACCATGTTGCCTCTCATTAATAGGTCCACTTATTTCCAAGTGGGAATAAATCCTGTCTCGAAGAATCCTGTCCAATAATTTCCCTATCACTGACATAAGGCTCACTGGCATGTAACTACCTGGCTTATTCTTGCTACCCTTCTTAAACAAAGGAACATTGGCTATTCTCCAATCCTCTGGGACCTCCCCTGTAGCCAGGGAGGATACAAATATTTCTCTCAATGCCCCAGCAATTTCCTCCTTTGCCTCTCTCAGTATTTTGGGGTATATCCCATCAGGCCCTGGGGACTTGTCTACCTTAATGTTTCTCAAGAACCCCAATACCTCCTCCTTTTTGATCTCAACATGGCTCAAACTATCTACACATCCTTCTCCAGATTCATCATCCATCAAGTCCTTCTCTTTGGTGAATACTGACACAAAGTACTCATTTAATACCTTGCCCATTTCCTCTGGCTCCACGCATAGATACCCTCCCCTGTCCTTGAGTGAGCCAACCGTCTCCCTGGCTATCCTCTTACTCTTTATATATGTATAAAAGCCTTGGGATTTTCCTTAATCCTGCTGGCCAATGCTTTTTTGTCACCCCTTTTAGACTTCCTTACTCCTTCCTTAAGTTTCTTTTTCTTTATTGGAGCAACGGCATCAAATCTGAGAAAGAATCTAAGAAGACCAAACTTTGTGGCAAAAATTAAGGAGGAGCTTCTATTTAAACAGCATCTTTTATCTTAAAAGAACATCTCAAAGCACTGTTACCTCTTGCAATGGAGTCACTGTTATTACATTGGCAAATGTAGCTGCTTTCTTTGACATAGAAAGGTCCCACAAATGGCAGATGAGATGAATGTCTGGGGAATTTACATTTGATGCTGTATTCTTAAGAGAGAAAACTTGGCCAGAACACTAGGGAACTGTCCAGTCTTCCCCGAAGAGTATCATGAACAGACAGATGGAGCCTCAATTTAACAGCTCACTTGTATTGTCTGCATTTCCTCGGTACTGCACTGAAGAGTCAGCCTGAGTCACACACAGAAGAAATGATATGAGGCTTGAATCTGCAAGTTTCTGACTCAGATGGTATTCCACATGGTTAATTTATTATAAACCAAAACCTCTCACAGGGAAAATCTTTAAAGCAAATATTTTTAACACTGGGATTGGAAAAAGCTAAGGAACACTTACTTTCCAAAACAACTGGAAGAAGCTAGTCTGGTGTAAGCTACCCTGCAAACAGTTCTGTTGCAATGATTAATATACACCCTACTTAACATAAAGGAGATGTGAGCTATTTAGTGATTGTTATCTCATTTAGGTTATAGCATTTCTCTTCACAATTTACCAGCATAGACTCAATGGGCTCAGTGGTCACCTCCTGTCTTGTGTAGCTCTATCATTCTCACAACGTTATTGGAATTTTAACAGGTTCGGCCGCATTTGGAATACTGCGTCCAGTTCTGGTCGCCACACTACCAGAAGGACGTGGAGGCTTTGGAGAGAGTACAGAGGAGGTTTACCAGGATGTTGCCTGGTACGGAGGGGCTTGGTTATGAGGAGAGATTGGGGAAACTGGGGTTGTTCTCCTTGGAAAGACGGAGGATGAGGGGAGACTTAATAGAGGTGTATAAAATTATGAAAGGCATAGATAGGGTGAACGGTGGGAAGCTTTTCCCCGGGTCGGTGGTGACGTTCACGAGGGGTCATAGGTTCAAGGTGAAGGGGGGAAGGTTTAACACAGATATCAGAAGGACATATTTCACACAGAGGGTCGTGGGGGCCTGGAATGTGTTGCCGGGCAAGGTGGTGGAGGCGGACACACTGGGAACGTTTAAGACTTATCTAGACAGCTATATGAATGGAGTGGGAATGGAGGGATACAAAAGAGTGGTCTAGTTTGGACCAGGGAGCGGCGCGGGCTAATTGTTCCTGGTTTCTCGTTTCAAGGCTTCATTCTATGATCATCTTGCTGGTGCCAGTACAGAGCGAGACTGCGGATAGTTGGGAACCTGTCTCGGGGGCAGGGAATTCATATGGTGTTCGTGGAAGTGGAAATGACTAGGGTTGGGAAGCATTTTCCGATCGGGGCCATTGTGATCTCCTGGACTCGTTTCGATTGCCTCAGGGGGTCGGAGAGGAATTTCCCAGATTTTTTTTCCCCATATTGGCCCTGGGGTTTTTCACTCTGGGTTTTCGCCTCTCCCTGGAGATCACATGGTCTGGAATGGGGGGGTGGGGGGTAAGTTAATAGATTGTAATGAACAAAGCATCGTAGCTGTGAGGGACAGCTCGGTGGATAGGATATTGGTATGTAGATAGGCTGGAAAATTGGGCGGGGATCCTGGATTCAGGATTCAATCCTGGACCGGGGAGCGGCGCGGGCTTGGAGGGCCGAAGGGCCTGTTCCTGTGCTGTATTGTTCTTTGTTCTTTGTTATGTTACTAAGAAGCATTCTATAGACGTTTCGTACACATCTCTCTTCATCAGTCTGTGACAAGCAGACAAACGTGCTACAGATATGTCTATGTTTACAGTAATAAGCTGTTAAAATGTACCGTTAAATTGCACATGAATACTGGGCAAACATATTCAAACATGCATGTGTTACCAGCCACAATATTTACATAACCTTTAACAAGCAACCTTATGCAGTAGTTTGAACATTGCACCGAAAACAACTGTGGATATTGTAAGGATAGGTTCAAACGCTCCCAGTGCAGGAGGGATCTGAATAAACAGGAACAATCAATGATACAAATCAATTTCTTGGTTGAACAGGAAACGTATTTTGAACAGGGTAATTCCAAAAAAATACATATTGAACATATGTGAAGAAATTGTTTGAAATTATTACATATTGAGGGCAGTAAGAGCAATTTAGCAATGAGTCCTTTCACTACTAATCAGATAAGGAACTCTGTAGGCTTAAATCAAGCAGGGTAGGGATCAATATATGTCCTTTAACCATACTTGGAGAAGGTCTTAGGCCTTTTGTACATGTAAATGTAATGACCACAGTGAGGCCCATAAGGTCTGGGAGTATGAGCTCCTGGATTGAGGTAATGATTGCCTGCCCTATCAGAGAGTCTGATCTGTGTATATGTTGAGGAGAGTCAGGGCTACGGACACCCTGGGTTCTGACTTCGTACCTGAAGCACTCTTAGGAGTGGAATTGAGTTTATAAATAAAGGGAATCTGGTGGAGGGGCACTGTCCTCTGAGGAGTTATTTCAGTAAATACAGGGCCTAACACCCGATTCAGGTACCCACTGTAACATTAGTTTGCTGTCAGAAAGCAGAGCTGGTTTGTACTCAGGGAAATTGCCTACACTAAAAGCAGAGGGGTTATTGACCACAGTTAGCATCCCAAGGATTACTGATGCCAACCTGACATTCCCAATCTCAATAAAAACAAAATACTGCCGATGCTGGAAACCTGAAATAAAAACATGGATTAAACAGGCAGGTCTGGCAGCTTCTGTGGAGAGAGAAACAGAGTTAATATTTTGAGTCCATTGACCCTTCTACAGAAACTGAAGAAGAGTCATGCAGACTCAAAACATCAGCTCTATTCCTCTCCACGAATGCTGACAGACCTGATGACTTAAGCCAGCATTTTGTTTTTATTCTCAATCTCCCTCTCCCTGCAATCCCCTCCTCCCCTGAACTTGTACCATCATCCATCTATCCACTATCTCACTCCCCCTCAACTCCCTCCCATCCATGACCCCCTTCTCATCCTTGACCACCAACCTCCCTCCCAAACCCACAATCTCTCTATTCCTCAAATCCCTATCTCCTTCCAGTTAATCCCTGATCTCTCTCCCCAAAATCCTATTAAACACTCCCAAAGATCCTACTGTTTTCCCCTTCAATCTCCCACCGCCGTCATCTCCTGCCGCCCTCCTCTGAACCCTTACCTCACACCCAACCCCTCCTCCTCCTCTCACGAAACCTCCATCTCCATCTCCATCTCCCATGACCTTTGATCTCCCTCCTCCAGCTGAACCTCAGTCTCCTTCCCCGACCCGAATATTAATCTCATTCCCCTCTAGACCACCAATTGTGATCCCATTCCAGACCAATCACTCTCCCACACTTCCAGAAGGCCCAGATGTAACCTCATCCTGAGGCCCGATTGACTGCTGCATTGGAGTTCAATCACTACTCCATCCACTGCACCAAGGCTCAATAATTCCCCTACCCCTGGCTACTGATCACATATCTGTGAATAACTTCAATAGTATCAGCACCTCGAACATCCAGAACTTGTCTACAATACCTCAGCTCACATTGCCGTCTCCATGTCCAATATCCAGACTTCCTTAAACCACAATTGTTTGTGCAAAAAGGTCCTGAATTTCTCGCTGATGATGTGACAAGACTTCTGCTTTCAGTCTGCTTTTCTTCTTTACACCTGTCATTATAAAATCAGAACTGAATGACGTGGTGGCACAGTGGTTAGTGCTGCCTCACAGCGCCGGGGACCCGGGTTCGATTCCAGCCCTGGGTCACTGTCTGTGTGGAGTTTGCATGTTCTATCTGTGTCTGCGTGGGTTTCCTCCGGGTGCTCCAGTTTCCTTCCACAGTCCAACGATGTGCGGGTTAGATTGATTGGCCATCCTAGTGTCAGGGGATTAGCAGGGGTTATGGGAATAGTGCCTGGGTGGGATTGTGGTCAGTGCAGACTTGATGGGCCGAATGGCCTCCTTCTGCACTGTGGGATTCTATGATTAAATTTGATTGCAAACACTTAGAACATGAGATAGGTTCACAGAATCACAGAATTGTTACAGCACAGAAGGAAGCCATTTGGCCCATTCGTATTAAAGTTTATTTATTAGTGTCACAAGTAGGCTTATTGAAATGAAGTTACTGTGAAAATACCCTAGCCGCCACATTCCGCGCCTGTTGGGGTACACTGAGGGAGAATTTAGCATGGCCAGCACCTAACCAGCACATCTTTCAGACTGTGGGAGGAAACTGGAGCACCCGGAGGAAACCCATGCAGGCACGGGGAGAACGTGCAGACTCTGCACAGACAGTGACCCAAGCCGGGAATCAAACCCAGTTCCCTGGCGCTGTGAGGCAGCAATGTTAACCATTGTGCCACTGTGCCACCCTTCTATCATGTAGTGAAATCACAGGCATGAAAACACAAAGTGCTTCTATTATATAGACTATCCACAAAATATAAATTATGTGATATTATGAAAAGATGGAACAGGAATAAAAGTTCATTTTGTTACGTATTTGTGATTCCATTTTGTGTTTAAATGCAGAATACGGGTTGATCAATTCAGGATCTAAAGGTATTTTCTTTGCTCCACTTATACCTGCCTCTGATCTTGAGGAGATTGCTGTCTGGAGATATTTCAATCTTTCCTGAATGATAAACTGAGGAAGTATGTGAGAAACACATTAAAGATGGCCAGCAGAGGGCAGTCTTTGATAAGCTTTAGGCTAAAAGCCCTTAAATCCAAAAGTAAATAACTTCGATTCATTTTGGTGCCACAAAAGCCCTTGGATATCTTTATACGTTTTTAGTGGCCATCAGAGTGTGGCTGGAAAAAAACACTTTCTGGGAGGCACAGTGGTTAGCACTGCTGCTTCACAGCGCTAAGGACCTGGGCTCAATTCTGACCTCGGGTCACTGTCTGTGTAGAGTTTGCACATTCTCCCTGTGTCTGTGTGGGTTTCCTTCGGGTGCTCCGGTTTCCTCCCACAGTCCAAAAGTGTGCAGTTTAGGTGGATTGGTCATGCAAAAGTGTCCATTAAGACGGGGTTTTCCAGCCACGCTCGCCCCAAGACTGGAAAATTCCACTCGAGGTCAACAGACCTTTGCAATGGTCCATGTCTCGCCTGCTACAATTTCCCTGGCAGGCAGGATGGGAAAATTACACACTGAGAGGCCAAGATTTGTTGGTTAGATGGATTAGCCATGGTGAATGTGTGGCATTACAGAGATAGGGCAGGGGAGAGGGCCGGGGTAAAATACTCTGTCGGAAAGTTGGCACATATGTGAAGGGTCGAATGGCCTCCTTCTGTGCTGTAGGAATTCTATGATGTCAGGATCAAGCACAGAAAATCATAAAATCATATCCTATAGCTAAGATAAATCTCCCTCTGCTGCACCAATGATGATCCTCAGCCCCAACCTCTGAGGATGGTTCTCTGGTATCTTTCACTTCCCACATCAGTGGATGTTAGACAGTCTAAGTAATACTGTTTAATTTGAACCCCAATCTTAGAAATGGAAGGCTAGTTAATCACTGGATTTCCCTGATACAGTTTATATTAATTAAGCTAAAAGTGAGAAAGGGTGATTAACTACATACCCTTGGATTGTATCAATGTTCAGGCGGCAGACATTTTCCCCAGATTACAGATTAATGGAGAAGGACACTAAGAAAAACTAGGCTCAAAACAAGAAAGGCAGAAAACAAGAGGTAACAACAGGTTCAACTTAGACAGCAAAATTAAAGACTGAAGCTCCTGTTTTGGGGCTACCGGAGCTGGGAGGTGAAAAGAATGGTGTGTTCCATTCTTAATTACCTCTGATAGCCCACGCCAATCGTCATGTCTCGGAGAGCGATACTGCAGGCATCTGGGAATAAGCAGATTGGGCAGATTTTGTCATCAGTCAATGTCTCATTGACTCGCTATTTTGGAACTCGCAATGCTGTGTACCCCCTCTTCAACACACACAGATAAACATGCGTTCAGTAACATGAGAGAACCTCCCAGCAGCATTATTTAAAGGATCACCATTCAACTTTTGGGTGAGATGCTTTTGACTTTTTATTTGCTGCTACAATGTTCATGGATGTTTTGTGAACTATATTGTTGGAGGAGTTGTCCTCTCAGTCGGAAAGGTCTGGACTTTTGGAAGGAACAATGTGGATTTGAAAGGTCTCCGAGTTCACCATCTGCTTCAGTAGCGGGGGCTACAGTTAGAATTCCTCTCGGGCTGCAGCATGGTGTGAAGGTGGAGCAGAGAGGAAGCAGAAAGTAACAAATTGATTACAGAAAGAGGAGGAGGAGGAGGAGGAAAGCTCTCAGCACAATGCTTTACCCAAAAGTTAGGGTCTTCAGAGAGCACCTGGAGTACTGTGTACAGTTTTGGTCTCCTTACTTGAGAAAGGATGTACTGGCACTGGAGGCAGAGTGCAGAGGAGATTCACTCAGTTGATTCTGGAGTTGAGAGGGTTGGCTTATGAGGAGAGACAGAGTAGACTGGACTACACTCGTTGAAATTTAGAAGAATGAGGGGGGATCTTATAGAAATAAATAAAATTATGAAAGTCACAGATAAGATAGAAGTAGGGAGGTTGTTTCCACTGGCAGGTGAAACCAGAACTAGGGGGCATGGCCTCAAAATCACGGGGAGCAGATTTAGGACTGAGTTGAGGAGGAACTTCTTCACCCAAAGGGTTGTGAATCTGTGGAATTCTCTGCCCAGTGAAGCAGTTGAGGCAACCTCATTGAATGTTTTTAAGGCAAAGATAGATAGATTTTTGAACAGTAAAGGAATTAAGGGCTATGGTGAGTGGGCGGGTAAGTGGAGCTGAGTCCACAAAAAGATCAGCCATATCTTATTGAATCGAGGGGCCAGATAGCCTACTCCTGCTCCTAGTTCTTATGTTCTAGAGCACATTGAAGTCCACCTGAGCCAGTGTTTATGTTGGGCTACTATTCACCAAGGAGCTGAGCAGTTCCGAAACGATGCCACCTCCTTGAAGAGACAGAGCAGACACAGAGCAGATGGTGGGCGGCTTTGTCACTGGTGCCAAGGTCACCCCTGTTTTACAAGGTGGATGCTTGAATTCTCCAAACTTCTCCCAATCATTCTCTCAGTAAGTGGCAGTGTTCCTGATATTATCGATGAGGTTGGTTTGCCAAGTCAGAAGATTGATGATAGAGCCAACTTGTTCAGGTACCTGTAATCAACGATGACTTGGTGTCACTTAGCAACTGCTAGAAGGTAGTCTACACTACCTCAAAAACATTTTAATAGGAACATGGACAAGTAAGAAAAAGGGGTCCCGAGACCATGTACTGCATTCTGTTGTTTCAAGCAGTGAGGTGGGAGAACAGGTCTTGATCTTATGGCTGATGCATCTCTTCTATAATAGCAGATCCTGCCAGGTTGGAGCTGGTGACTTCACCAACATCTTACAGCTTGCCGTTCATCAATGTATCTGGGACGTCACTCTGGCACAGTACACCAGGAGTGGGGGGGAGGCATGAGGAGAGAGAGAGTGAGAGAGATCTACACTCTCTCCTGTCTAAGCACAGAAAAGCAGCAGGAGTGGGAATGTGATTTTGCCTGATTGAGTGAGCTTCCCCATGTTTGGGGGAGCCATTGCCTCACTGCGCACACAATCTGCCACGTCTCAATGGAGAGAGGTATGGCACTGCAAAGGGCTCCCTCCTTTCCCTGAACATCAGTTTGAGTGCAAACAGGCTGAGAACATTGTAAATTCTGGCAGCAATCATGATGATTTCCAGTCCGCTGTTCCCACCATCTTTGAGCCACCATGACAAAGCAGAGTGCTGCGGCTTGGTGATGGTGGTTAACTGCTCTGCACCTGGTTAATGACTTCCCGCTGTCATACAACCATTTATGGACAGTGCAAATACAGTGAGAGCTATGTTGCAAATGGGAATATCGTGGAGCAGGCAAGGAACATCAATTGTTGAGCTACCTCAACATGAACCTCAAAGTTTGCATCTAAGTCTCAGCACCTGAGTGGAGTTGCCCTCCATTACTTGCCAGAGTGGGTCTTGTGATTTCTAGTGACGGTTGCAATCTGGCAAGCGTTACTACCTGAAGACCAGAACACCGCAGGAGGAGGAGGAGGAGGGTAAAGAGAAGGGAGGAGGTAATCGGGAACCAAAAGAGAAAATGCTGGGAAATCTCAGCAGGTCTGGCAGCATCTGTAAGCAGAGAAAAGAGGTGACATTTCGAGTCCAGATGATCCTTTGTTAAAGCTCTGACAAAGGGTCATCTGGATTCGAAACGTCAGCTCTTTTCTCTCCTTACAGATGCTGCCAGACCTGCTGAGATTTTCCAGCATTTTCTCTTTTGGTTTCAGATTCCAGAATCCGCAGTAATTTGCTTTTATTAAGGAGGTATTCGGGATATCATTGCTCTGGATGGGCTGTTCATGCACATTTTATCAAATTCCAGTTCCCCTGAAAAGAATCTCCACACTCCCCTACATTTCCATCCCTCTCTTAGTGACCATCACAAAGTTCTCTTGGTCAAAATCCTGAACTAAAAAACACCACAAACCAACTGGTCATGCCATTTTTATCTAAAAACATTTCCACTAATACATACAATACTCATCCTGTCCTTTCCATTAGTGCTTATCTGCCTTTTGCATTTGCTGCTATCCAGGGCTACCCCAGTGACGAAAGCATGGTTAATGAAAGGCTCCCTATGTGGGAGACTGCAGATATCTTTTCAAGACACCCTCAAGCAGTTCTGGGCTTTCAAGGTTTGCTTTTGTACCACCCAGGCACAGGTGGCAGCAGTGTGGGTGAGCTGGCAGAAGGCGATTGCAAGGGCACTGATAGATTGGCAGCAGTGGGAGCACAAATGCTATTATCCAAAGAGAGGACATCAGATTTGTGGAGCCTGGAGTCACTGCCGCTCTCTCTCAATACTAACAATCTGCTGAAGCACAGATTGCTGGGCTGCTCTGGGCACCTGAAAGCCCTCCTGAGCACTGGTGTCCACAACCATAGTGGCACCAATCTGAGATTTACATTGCAACAGACAGAAGTCTCCTGGTTGGAATCTTCCGGTCCCAGCAAAGGTGACCACCTGCCATCCCCCACCCTCCCCGACCTCACCCCCACCCCCCCCTCAACACAGCAGGTTCCCCGGCGGTGGGGCTGGTGAGCCATATGAAATGCCATGGACCTTGGTGGGACTGGAAAATCCCACTGGCAGCCAATGACAAGTCACCTCCGCAAAACAGGCCATGGCGGGGGGGCGCTGGAATAGCCCAGCCCATGACTTCAGCCTGAGTTTCCCTCCAAGCACTCAAGTTGTTGAGTAACTTCTGCTGTATTGCAATGGAAGCTTGGGGGACTGGCAGGGTAAATACATGTCGTTAAGGGGTAAAGGCCTGGGTGGGATTGTTGTCATGCAGACTCAACGGGCCAAATGGCCTCCTTCTACATTGTAGGAATTCCATGATTCTGTAATCCTATACGCTAAGACATTGGCCATCCGATGCTATTTCCAAGCTTGGCCTGCACGTGTTCTTATGGAGTTGACCATCCAGAGGTTAGGAGCTTTAAGCTCTGCGTGGAACATCGTGCCAAATTCAAGCTAGGCTCAGCCATGCTGCTTGATGGTGACTGCAAACTCTCCGGCAAATCTGCCAATGCTCCAAGCATTTCTTTGTGCAAGATATTTCTTTGTGGCACAGTGGTGGGGCAGCATAGTGGCACAGTGGTGAGGTGGCACGGTGGCATTGTTGTTAACACTGCTGCCTCACAGCACCAAGGACCCGGGTTCAATTCCGGCCTCGGGTGTCTGTGTGGAGTTTGCACATTCTCCCCGTGTCTGCATGGGTTTCCTCCGGGTGCTCCGGTTTCCTCCCACAGTCCAAAGATGTGCGGGTTAGGTTGATTGGCCATGCTAAATTGACTCTAGTGTCAGAGGATTAGCAAGGCAAATGTGCAGGGTTACAGGAATAGGGCCTGGGTGGGATTGTGGTCGGTGCAGACTTAATGGGCCAAATGGCCTCCTTCTGTCCTGTAGGGATTCTATGATTCTAAGATCATTAGCCATCCTATTGCAGTCCTCATCTACATCCTGAGCAGAACTCATCCACCATCTCTCCTCCTCCGGTTAGCTGCCACCCACTCTACCCTTTCTCTTGGCCTTGCTGCAGTACACTGGCCTCTGATGAGACCACATGAAGATTCCACCTCTACGTGAACCTCAAAGTTTGCATCTAAGAGTCAGCACCCGAGCAAGTTTCAGATCAAATGACAGAGCCACCTCATCAGCTCTTCCTCTGGGCCTCATTTCTCCAGTACCACAGCTGGCCAAGTGGCAGTTCTTGGGTAACTGAAAGTAGAAATGTGCAACGGGAGCATTTCCGTGAAGGAAGGCTGGGTGGGAAGAAAATAAACTGGGTTGCGTGTTTACACCATTGACAGCTCAGATATTATACTGGATTGTGAGATGACGGGCAGTGAACCTGCAGGAAGCAGGTAGAAATGCACCATCACCTTGGTGAATTCAGCAATGTGAGTCCAATGGCCTCAGTGATGACCATGCTGATAAAGCCCAATACCATCTCCTCCAAGGGTGTGAGGACTTACAACCATGTCTGTCCACCACCAGTTCTTTGCTACTGCCTCTAATTACATGGCACCTTGTCCTGCAAGAGAGAAGGCAGTCTGTCACTGAGTGTATGTGGTGTTTTTGGGTTATCTGCCTGTTCATGTTCAATAGTTGGCATTATGTACAAGAAGTAAGATGTGGATGTGAGGATTGCAGGTGTGGTAAGTGTGTGTGGGAGAGGTGAAGCATATGAATCTGTTACGGACAGAAAAGGACCATTTTGCCCATTGTGTTCACACTGGTTGACAAAGAACCACCTAGCCTCATCCCACCTTCCTGCAATAGATCTGTGGCCCTGTAAGTCATGGCTGTTCAAGTGGCTTTCCAAGTACTTTTTAAATGTGCTGAGAGTATGTGCATCGGCCATCCTTTCAGGCAGTGAGTTTTGGGTACTTACCATGCTGTGGTTCCCTCTGGTTTCTGTCACTCTGTATGCAAAGCCTGCAGTAATACACCATATTGTCAGACCACAATGTTGAAATTCCCTTCACTGTTCCAAGTGTCAAGAGATGAATAAAGTCGAGCCCCAGGTCTTAACATCTCTAGTTAGGGATACAGATAGGAAATGTGGAGCTGTGCTTGCGGTCCTGATGGACCAGTTGCAAGGAATAGGAAGTGGCCTGGTCAAACTGACACACATTAGGCTAGAGATTGCTGATGGTGGGTGATGGAGTTGTGGTGCATGGATCAGAGTGTGAGTTTGGTGGTGCGGTTGATAAGAGATTACATTTGTAGATACAGTTATTGTCCTTGAGCACTCCTGTGGGACACATGAACTTTGGTCGCCGTGTATCCAGGTCTTTGGATTAGACTTGTGGCATTGGCCCTGGTGGCTAGCTGCGCCCATTCCTACCTCAGTACTTGGTTGGAGGGTTTCACCCTCCCTGCCCCCAATTTCACCCCTGCAAATGATGAGCTCACTCCTTCTTTCCATTTCCAGCACTAAGTGTCAGCATCTGAGACGAGGAGCCCTCCCTCTAGCTTGCTGGGTTTGCTCCCTCTCAAAGACTCTTCCCCAGCCTCTGCCAGCACCTGCTGTGGCCAGGACAAGCCTCCCCTTTAGGAACTCACTTTAATTGATATGAGGCTCACGAACACGTGGGCGCCGCTACTGAGGGTGCAACAACTCAGCAGTGTTAAGGTACAAACCCAATCATGGAGACGATCAGGTAGCATGAAGTTTGCATGCTTTCTGCATTGCTTCAGTTGGGTTCAGGATAACAGTGGAACACTATCCCTCCGTACACTAATGGGCCGCAGCTCTAAGGCTGGTAAACAACTTAACATGTGAGGGCAAACAGTAGGAATCTGTGCAGCACCAGCTCAGAAGTCAATTTTGAGATGCAGCACTGAGAAATTAAGTGAATGGTTGAATAATAGAATAATATACACTAGGTGATATTCTGGAGCATCTGTCACATGGAGAAAAGTTATTTCTCCAGAGGGGCTTAACACAAGATTGAATCAAACAGAATTTTATAGCAAAGGTCATGATGGCATTGGCAAAATGAATGAAAATAGGCAGCAGCAACTGTTGTAATATACCTTCAGAAAATGGAAGTATGGCATCACTTGAAGGGTAGTGTGTTATGCAATGCGGTCTTAGTTTTACTTTTGCCTGAGAGCAGAACACGGCACAGCTGTTCAAGCTCTTTTTTATCCATGTATATCTGCTCTCATGTGCCTAGTCTAAATAAATGAACCCACAACATATTTACCCAATACGAGTGCCTTTATATCAGTATTTCAAAACAACATGGTGCTCAGCGGTGGTCAAACCACATGGCAGCAAGATTAAGTAAAGGTACAATATGATGGACCGTCTCGGATCATGAGACATGGCCTGAGAAGACCTTTGATGGTTTGCTCAGATCACATGGAGTCGGAGAGTGCTGAAATTGCAGCACGGCGATTGAACAGAAAAGCTTCGAAGGCACAATACGGGGATAATGCACAAATAAAGAGCAGGTAAACAGACAGAACTTTTGTGGTGACAATGTGGTGCTTCTGTATCAGATCCATGAATGGGGTAGCACATCAAGAAGACCACCACTTGGTTAGCTCAGTCAGGAAAGGTGAGTGAGCAGAGTGTGAGCTGGATCGATAGCGAGCGAGGGAGGGTCCAACAAAAAGAAAAGTCATAAACAGAGAAGCCTGTGATTATGACAGGCTGAGTTTTGGAAAAGTGTGCAAAAGAGACTACAGCGACACTCATTCCAGATACTATAGAAGAAGGAAAGTCAAAGGGATATTGGCAAAATGCCCACAAATTGCCCCAGTTTGAATTGGAATGCAGCTGACCTATTATCTGAATTCACCATGTTTGAACAGCATATAGAGCTATGTATGGTTCCTTGATTCGGGTGTATCTGAACCAGACAAGCAAACCATAAAGATTTGCCTGGCATTTGGGAATGAAGGTTTACACAGGCTAACCACATCAGGATTAACAGAAAAGGAGCTAAAATATCCATCAAAGATAAGGACTACATTGGAAGGCTGGTTCAGAATCAGGTTACACTTCTGCATTCATCGACTAGAGTTCATATCATTTCAACAATAGCCTACATAATCCATAGACCACTTTGTCAGCAGATTCAGAGAAAAGGGTATGTACTGTCATATTTCTGATGCTGATCTAGCAGAGAGACTTGTTGAGTTGGTGATTACACCCACTTCCATGGATTTGATTAGACAAGTCTAAAACATTTAGCATGGGAGAGCTACTCAAGATGGATGTAAGTATGAAGCTTATGAAGGTCAATGAAGCTTAGAGGTCTTAAATACAACCCTAATTCTTGACGCACTCACTAGAAGACGTAAAACTAGCAGTATAGGCAGAAGGTACGGCCTTCTGTATAGACCAGGACATGCCAGGATTTCCAAAACCTTTTCAAGGCATGTGGCAGAAAGGGCCAATGGTAGTGGCAAGGCCAAAGGCTGACACAGCTATAAAGAGCCGTGCACTGATCCAAACGGACTGTACAGAACAGGAACCTTCAAGCGGTAAGAATGACCATCCAGTATCCAGTCAGTAGCATACACATGAGGTGATTGACCATCCAAAAAATGGCAATGATGTACAAATTGAGACAAAGAGTGGTGAATATGTGCTTCACACCATCAATCTCGTGGAAAACATAAATGCCATCATACCATTCAAGGTGTTTGCCAAGATTTGAATTATCTTCCCTGAGAACATTGGTAACTATTTGTTACTGGCCAAGATTGACAGAGGTGTAAGTGCCAACATCCTATTTTTGTAGATTCTAAAATACTGCAAGACATAACAAGCTACAAGATGAAGGCATGTAAAATCGCTGGCCCTCCCCGATGAGCTCCGCACATTCTATGTCCGTTTTAAGCAAGAAGATAACGAGAGCACGCCCTTCACCCCGGAAGCCTCGGACGAATTTGTATCCGAGGTCACCATTGCAGACATCAGAGCAGCCTTCTTGAAAGTCAACCCATGGAAAGTGACTGGCTCGGATGGGGTACCCGGATGAGCACTCAGATCCTGTGCAGACCAGCTGGCATGGGTATTCGCAGACATCTTCAACCTCTCTTTACACCAATCTGAGGTCCCTACCTGCTTCAGGAAGATGACCATCATCCGGTACCAAAGAAAAGCCAGGCAGCATTCCTTAATGATTATCATCCAGTGGCTCTGACATCCATCATTTTGAAGTGCTTCGAAAGCTTAGTCATGGCACGAATCAATTCCAGCCTCCCAGATTGCCTGAATCCACTACAGTTCACCTATCAGCATAACAGGTCCACAGCAGTGACATCTCCCTAGCCTTACACTCAACCTTGGAACACCTAGATAACACAGACACCTATGTCAGACTCCTATTTATTGGCTACAGCTCAACCTTGAACACCATTATTCTTACAAAACTCATCTCCAAACTTCATGGCCTGGGGCTCAGCTTCTCCCTCTGTGACTGGATCCAAGACTTCCTAACCCACAGACTGCAATCAGTAAGGATAGGCAACAGCACCTCCTCCACGATCATCCTCAACACTAGTGCCCCACAAGGCTGTGTCCTCAGCCCCCTCCTATACTCCTTATAAACCAATGACTGTGTAGCCAAATTCCCCTCCAATTCGATTTTCAAGCTTGTTGATGACACCACCGTAGTGAGCCAGATCTCAAACAATGACGAGACAGAGTACAGGAATGAGATAGAGAATCTGGTGAACTGATGCAATGACAATAATCTCGCCCTCAATGTCAACAAAATGAAGGAGATAGTCATCGACTTCAGGAAGCATAGTGGAGGACATGCCCCTGTCTACATCAATGGGGACGAAGTAGAAATGTCGAGAGCTTCAAGTTTTTAGGTGTCCAGATCACCAGCAACCTGTCCTGGTCCCTCCATGCCAATGCTATAGTTAGAAAGCCCACCAATGCCTTTACTTTCTCAGGAGACTAAGGAAATTTGGCATGTCTGCTACGACTCTCACTAACCTTTACAGATGCACCATAAAAAGCATTCTTTCTGGTTGTATCACTGCTTGGTATGGCTCCTGCTCTGTCCAAGACAAAGGGTCATAAATGAAACCCAGCCCATCACTCAAACTGGGGTGACACAGTAGCACAGTGGTTAGCACTGCTGCCTCACAGCGCCAGGGACCTGGGTTCGATTTCTGACTTGGGTCACTGTCTGTGTGGAGTTTGCACATTCTCCCCGTGTCTGCGTGGGTTTCATCCGGGTGCTCCGGTTTCCTCCCACAATCCAAAGATGTGCAGGTTAGGTGCATTGGCCATGCTAAATTTTCCCTCAGTGTACCCGAACAGGTGCTAGAGTGTGGCGACTAGGGAATGTTCACAGTAACTTCATTACAGTGTGAATGTAAGTCTACTTGTGACTAATAAATAAACTTTTTTTTAAAACCAGCCTCCCATCCATTGACACTGCCTACACTTCCTGCTGCCTCAGAAAAGCAGCCAGCGTGATCAAGGACCCCACACACCCTGGACATTCTCTCTTCTACCTTCTTCCATTGGGAAAAAGATTCAAAAGTCTGAGGACATGTACCAACTGACTCGAGAACGGCTTCTTCCCTGCTGCTATCAGACTTTTGAATGGACCTACCTCACATTAAGTTGATCTTTCTCTACACCCTGGCTATGACTGTAACACTACATTCTGCACTCTCTCCCTTCCTTCTCTATGTACGGTATGCTTTGTATAGCGCACAGTAGACAATACTTTTCACTGTATACCAATACATGTGACAATAATAAATCAAATCAAATCAAAACATATATGCACAGATGTGAAGGGCCATGGTGAAAACTACTGATGCACAACTTTCAGCAACATACAGAAGTTCACTAGTTCTGTGTGAAAGATTAATAGTCCTGGAGTGCAAATACAATCAATCCTCCTGGGTGTCACGCATGTTCTACCTCATGGAAACTAAAGGCCCAGCAAATTGCAGGTCCACTGGCATGTCATGACCTCGAACGAGAGACAATTGATGGAATCAGTCAGACATCGCATAGCAGATCAATCTCAAACTTGAAATATTGTCTTATTTCAAGGTTTAACATCAAAGTACCCAAAACTTTTTGATAAGATTGACAGTTTCAAGGGAGCTATAACATTATACTTGCAGGAGAATGCAAGTCCATAAATTGATCCATTATGTAAATGCAATATCCACATACAAGACAAATTAAAAGTAATCTAGACCATTCAAATTCCTGGTGAAAGGTTGAATCATTAGAAGAGTACAAGAGCAGAGAATGGTGCAGCTCAAACATGTGTGACATAGAGAAGGATAGATCATTAAGAGTGTGCCTCAATACATGACAATTAAATGCAGCTTTGAAACATTGTCCTCACAAGGTACTCAAATTACTCAAAATAATTCCGAGATTTACAGGTGGAAAATTCTTCTCGAAGCTTGATGCCAGCATGTTAACTGATCAGTACATCTCGTGGAGAAGTCTCAAGAGCTTGTTACATTTTGTACACCATTTGAACAATATTGTTTTCAATGACTTCCTTTCAGGCTATCTCTTAACCAGAATCTCTTTCAAGCTCACATGTACTACATTACATACACTGCGTCAGGTTGCATTTGGACCGCTGATAACATTGCTGTTGTGGGAAGAAAAAAAACAAGAACTACACTTATTGATGCAAGTGGCACATGACAAAGGATTGGTTTTCAACAGTCTGAGGTGTCCCATAATGTGGCCAATCAGCCAATCATGTCTACCTTGGCTCTGTGAAGGGGCTATCCATTTAATCTCAGTCTTTGATCTTTCCCCCGGGCTTGTAAATGTTTTCTCCTTCAACTATATTCCATTTCTTTCTGAAAGTTATCATTGACTCTGCTTCCACGTCTTTTTGAGCAGTGCATGCTAGATCATAACAACTCGCTGCATTAACAAAATTCTCCTCATCTCCTCTCTGGTCATGTTGTGGATTATATTAACATGTTACTGACTCTCCCATTAATGGGAACAGTTCATTTACACTATCAAAACTCTTAATTTTTTAAGCACCGCTATTAAATCTCCCTTTAACCTTCTCTGCTTCAATGAGAACAAACCCAACTTGTATAATTTCTCCACATAATTGAAGTTTACTGGCAACATTCCAGTAAATCCCCTCCTTGCAAATGCCTTAACAACTTTCCTAAAGTTTAGTGCATGGAATTTGACATGATGCTCCAGCAGAACCCTGACCAGTAATTTATAAAAAGATTAGCATAACCTACTCGCTGTCAGACTCTAAGCCATACAAAGTCAAAGACCCCATATGCTTTTTGTTTAAGCTGCTTTATCAACTTGTCCTGTCAGCTTCAGGACAGGAAACAATAAGGATGTCTGGTGAACCAGAAAGAGAAGTTAATCATGGAGGACTTATTGAAGGCATAACCTAGATGCTGTTGATATTGTACAAAAAGAAATGGGATCAGACCTATTGTTAAAGAAGATTTAATTTGCACTCTCTGCTGCAACTATTTCCAGAGCAAACGTTTTAAGCCTTTCTACTAACACAATAGATTTCAATCGCAAGTGTATGATTATATTAATTTTTGGGAGAATGGAAATGGTACAGTGGAGATTTACTGTAATGATACTAAGCATGTGAAGCTTTAGTTTTATAGCGATGGTGGCCCTTTTCACTGGAACACAGAAGATTAAGAGATGATCCGATAGAAGTATTTAAAATTATGAGTGGCTTTGAGAAAAATAAATATGGAAAGATATCACTTCCATTGGTTGATGAATCACTAACTAAAGGTCATGAATCTGAGACCATCACAAAATGAAGAAGAGACAGAGATAGTTGAGGCAATTTTGTTTTCAACACCAAATGCTGTCAGGAATTTGAATGCCCTACCATGGTCACGTAATTATATGAGTAAATAGAAAAGGGCTAATGAGTAGAATTCCTGCAAAGATTTTTCAAGTCCCAGAATCCAAGCTGACAGCATAGTGCATTAGGGTTAGATTTCTGAGGTTGGACAGAGAGAGGACTTGTCCCCTTTTCTTTGCGCTCTGCCACTTTTGTTTCAGCTCACATCCAACCCTTGTTGTCCCCTCTGATGCCTCGCCCTTATCTTGTGGCTAGTTGGCTTCTTGTCTCCTGGGCCTTTTCTTTTTCTTATATATTATTACTACTCCTGTCAGTTTTTTCTTGTGTGAGGAGATGAATGGGGGGTACCCTCATGTGGCGGAAGAAAAAGGGATGGGGGTGGGGGAAGACAAAAACTGGGTGATGGTCTGCTTCTGTTGTATTTTAGGTGGTTGTGGGGGAGGTGGTGTGTGTTAGGAGGATGGGGCTGTTAGGTTGGGGGTTTATGTGTTTCCAGGGGTGGATGTCAAGGTGGTGTGTGTGTTGGAGAGCTTTTTGGGGTTTCCTGGCTGGGTCTATTGCTGAGTCAGACTCTGTTTTGTTTGTGGGGGGGGAGGGTGTTGGTAGAAGGTGGGCTACTGGGGGGAGGTCAGGCAGTACAGTGAAAATCTTGGGGGTTTCCTGATAGGGATGTTGGTGAGTAGGTTGTGGGTTGAAGAGTGGTTTGCTGTTTTCTCATGTCTTGGCACTTTTGCCTGTTGGAGGTGCAGTCTTTTGGTTGTGATATTAAGCTGTTTGCTCCTTCAGTTGGACGTAAATATCAGCTGCCATTAAAGGCCCAAAGACTTGTTCGGTATCCTGGCCAATATTTATCCCTCAATTAACATCACGAGAAACATATAACCATGTCATTATCACATTGCTGTTCGTGGAACCTTGTTCTCAGCAAATTGATTGGGGCATTTCCTGCATTATAGTAGTAACTACACTTCAAAAATGGCACTTCCTTGGTTGTAAGGTACTTTGGAAGTTGGATATTGTCAAATAATGTTCTCAGGGTCTCAGTAAATCCTCTGTCAAAGTCACAGAAGAACCCCCATGGAGATTAATGGCATAAGTGATTGCGTAATTCAGAAAATCAGCACACATGTAAAGGTTGGAGCTCAATGTCTGCTGCAAAATGTTATCATTCTACTACCGGTTCTGTCACTGTATACTTATAAGAGACTATACCAGTCAAATTGTTTAGTCTAAAATTCTGAAACAGAACCAAATGTTTATATTGTATAAAATTGAATCCAGCTAAGGTTGTAAGTCTCAGTACTGTCATATTGATCAATATAAGCCACATGCCCCAGTGCCAGTGATTCTGATAGACCCAGCTCCTCCTTTTGTTTAAATCAGTGTTCTAATGAGTTTCATTATCTGCATTTTGTTTCTACCATACACTTCAGTATTTTCTGCACAGTAGAAATAACTTATTACCTCATGACACATTGACCTTTACGAGTACTTTTTTTTACATATCACAAGGTCTTTGCATGCAATGTAGCTTGGGAGCTGTGCCATGGTGCAGTCTGTATCCTATGTGGCCGGTATATATATGGGCATCAATGGCTGATTATTCCCCATCCCTAATTGCTTCAGCCCTGGGACTGAATGGCTTGTTAGGCATTTAAGAGTCAACCACGTTATTCTGGGTCTGGAGTCACATGAAGACCAGACCAGGTAAGAACAGCGGCACGGTAGCACAGTGGTTAGCACCGCTGCTTTACAGCTCCAGGGACCTGGGTTCGATTCCCGGCTTGGGTCACTGTCTGTGTGGAGTTTGCACATTCTCCTCGTGTCTGCGTGGGTTTCCTCCGGGTGCTCCGGTTTCCTCCCACAGTCCAAAGATGTGCAGGTTAGGTTGATTGGCCGTGCTAAAATTGCCCCTTAGTGTCTTGAGATGGGTAGGTTAGAGGGATTAGCGGGTAAATATGTAGGGATATGGGGGTAGGGCCTGGGTGGCATTGTGGTCGGTGTAGACTCGATGGGCCGAATGGCCTCTTTCTACACTGTAGGGTTTCTATGATTTCTTTCCTGAAACTACATTAGTGAACCAGGTGCGTTTTTACGACAATAGGCAATGGTTTCATAATCATCATTAGACTTTCAATTCCAACTAACACTGCACTATTAAGTTCTATGCAAGAACAAAATGCTTTTGGTATTAACCATGCATGAATAGCACTGATTCACAATGTCATTTCTACATTTTCATATGTTAGCTTATGGGTAACAGTACATTAAAATGTGTTTGTGATAATCCCCATGAGGTTGATGGGGAATCACTGACTGATCTTCCTGTGTAACAAGCAGTAGTCTGCCCAGCTTGAACTCATTACCTGAGCCTTCTATAAGGCAGGCCCAGGACTGGGCCTGCTGTACTGTAGTCCCAGGCAGGGACTGGTGTGTGCACCACAGAAGTGGTATTACTTTGTATTCTGTAATAAGCTATGTTCCTTTCTAATCGAGCTTCCTCAGCCATTATAATGTCATAGAATGCAGTATAACTTGTGATAATACACATTTACTATATTAGCATCCAGATATTCCAGTATGTTACAGCAAGTTCAGTCATCAGGCTGTACAGTACCTTTATTGGCAGAAATCAAGTACTACACAGCTCAATGTATTTAATGTGTTGAATCCTGTATATTAGGGTTCAAAGGACGATTTTCTGCTGGCTCAAATGCAAAATGATTACAGTGGATGCAGGGCATTAAATCAGTCGGAGCTTAAATCTTAGGGCACGATCTTACAACCTATTCACACCTGCTCCCTCTGCAGCGAGGACGGAGAATTTGGCAGTCAGCCAGAAAATCCTGCTGGTGTGAATGGAAGATTCCAGCCCTAAACTTTAGCGTATATTAGCATAATACACTTTAAAATATACCTATTATTAATTTTCTAAACCCTATTTTTAAGTCTTGTGCAATGGTCAGTTAAATGTAATGTTTTGGATGAAACTTCTTACAAGGTTATTTTAAACACATTTTATAGCATTCTATTATAAACAAGTTCAATATGCAAGTCTAATTCTCCAATCATTGACCCTTAGAGACTCAATTACAGCCTTACATTTCGAGAATAGAGTAGCTCAAAGAATTCTATGAAACTTATGTTTTAGTGACATCCATAGGTTCAATAAATAAATCATGAATGCACTCATTCCCAAGTAAACTATTCTACCCCTCACCTCCATCCCGATATTAACACCAGGATATGTATTTTCTTTTTAAAGAAACTTCTAGAAAATGTATTTTTAATGCATATACATTTATAGCCATAATGAAGATTTGTGAACATATCTCATTTTGTAACAGTAAATTGCTAATACTTTTGCTAAAATTATCAATGCAATGCATTTTCCTGCCTTAATTCCTTTTGCAATTCTTTTCTCTTCACATATCTCATAAATAAAACCAGATTCCAATCAAGAAGTTTAATGTAATTCCAGTGCGGACAGGTAATTAATCCTCCCCACACAAACCCCAAGTGGAAAATACTAATTGTGTAGATCTGCCAGATCTACATCATTAACTTTCTGTTAAAACATAATTTTGGCGATTTTTCTCCCTGTCTTAATCAAGGGGTAAAAATGCCAGTGGTTTTACATTCTGGTACCCGACTGCAGTGTAACACATTTCACATTAGGCATAGCAGTCTGCACTTAGAATCATAGAATCCCTACAGTGCAGAAGGAGACCATTCGGCCCATCAAGTCTGCACCGACCACAATCCCACCCAGGCTCTACTCCCACATATTTTACCCGCTAATCCCTCTAACCTACGCATCTCAGGACTCTAAGGGGCAATTTTTAACCTGGCCAATCAACCTAACCCGCACATCTTTGGACTGTGGGAGGACACCGGAGCACCCGGAGGAAACCCATGCAGACACGAGGAGAATGTGCAAACTCCACACAGACAGTGACCCAAGCCGGGAATCGAACCCAGGTCCCTGGAGCTGTGAAGCAGCAATGCTAACCACTGTGCTACCGTGCCGCCCTTCGAACAGTGGTCTCTCTCTTTTGGTATTCCCAGGTTAGTGTGCTTTTCATGTTTCAGGCTTTTTTTAAGGATTCAAGATAAAGGATACTTTTAAGTTTTTAGACAAACTATAACCACACAAGCTTTTTTTCAGGCTTATCCACAAAATGTAGGTAACATGCCATTTGTAAATTGCCTTCCCTGGAGACTAAACGATAAGTGATCTGTTGCCTTGCGTAAGTAATTGAATATCTCACCCCCATAATGTTGGAAAGTCTTTTAATCTCTGTCAATCTGTCAAGGAGACTTTTAAAAATGACAAGGAGGTGGAGTATATCCATCTGTGGCATATCTCAGGCAGGTATTGGACAGGACACCCACTCTGCTAATTGTCATGAAAACAAGAAATTGGAATATTTTGCTTTGGGTAATATCACTGTCATATTTCTTATATGCTGGGAGACAGGTTGATAAGGGTTGTAATTGTGACAATTGAAGTGAGAAATAAACTGACTGCAAGAGTCAAATTATAGCCCAGAGACCTGGGTTCGATTCCCAGCTTGGGTCGATGCAGAGTCTACACATTCTCCCCGTGTCAGTATGGGTTTCCTCCGGTTATTTCGGTTTCCTCCCATAGTCCAAAAGGTGTGCTGGTTAGGTGCATTAGCTATGCTAAATTCTCCCTCAGTGTACCCACAAAGGCACCAGAGTATGTTCACAGTAACTTCATTGCAGTATTAATGTGAGCCTACTAGTGACACTAATAAATAAACATAAACCAACAGTAAGACGTGTTTTTGATTTGTTAATGAACCAAGAGGAACTTCAATAGGAAATTCACCTAGGGCAATAACGGGTAGTTTTGAAGTGAGTTGTTTTAGTTCAAAGGGAGATGCACAAGTTAAAAGTAGTAAAGTAAACATGGGCTAAGTTTACTTTTATAACATAACAGCCAAAATAAAGAAAGGAGTTTAATTAATTCTGAAAAGAAAGCACTTCTGAGGAGATTGGTTGAAACAACAGAGAGATCAAAGAAAAGGAATGCATTTCAGGAAATACTAAAGCCCATATGCTTAGATCTCTAAGAAGCAGGGTACCTGCTCAGATTTCCCTGAAGGCAATGTGAACAAGGTCAGAACTGGAGAAGCAGTTGCTTCAGAGAAAAAGAGCATGTGTGGTACAAATTGCTGGAATATTATAGATTTAAAATCTATAAAGATTGCAGTTGAACAGGAAAGGGGAAGGTTAGCTCTGAGGGTTGTTTAAGTTAAGATTCTTTTGGAATTCTTGTAAAGTATTGTTTATTGTGCGAAGCCATTCTTGCGCTTAAGTATAATTTTCTTTTATTTTCCTTATTTGTTAATAAAGATTTATTTTAATATAAAATCATCACAATTGGTCGGAGACATCAGCCAGAATTTTACAGCTATTCACGGCAACAGGATCTTCCTGTTCTGCCGATGATACACCCCCGCTGTGGGGTTCCCATTCAATGGGAAATCCCATTGACAATGATAGGACCAGAAGATCTCGCTACCAGCCAATGGTGGGCCACCTTCACCATGGTGAAATAAGTGGCGGGTTGTATGGAAAATCTCATCCATCATTTCCTGATTTCAGAATCTTTCCTCATAATATACACATTTCAAAAACTGTTTTGGTAGCTATTGCAAGTTTCCCTTTGGGATTTCGGCAACTTGGCATTTACCATCAGCTGTGCCTAACGCAATCAAATGATGAAGTCGAAGGGCCTGATCGATTATGGTGAATCAACCTCATTAAAGTATAGGCATAAGACTCCTCTTCACATTTCTCTTACACCAAAACTTCCCTCACCGTGATCCATCTTTTGTTCCCCGCCTCACAACAGACATATGCATGCACACACACGTACACCCCACTGAATGGTTCCAGTTGTGTGACACAAGTAGTTATCCAGGCAAATATAGAATAGAAATAAAACCTTTTTTGACTTCTAGGTAACTATTGTACAGACACAGGCCGCCGCCGCCGCCACTGCCACCACGCCCCCCTCCCCTCCCTCCCCTCCAATATCCCATAGGACTCCCCACAAATCCTTGAAATTCTAGGAATCCCCAATCATCCCCCCAACCATCACAACACCTAGGGTAGTGCCCCAACCCACCCACTAGCACCCCCATGGAAATTCTCCCCTGATTACATAGGCCTGACCAGCCCCCCTCACCACCACCCCTCCCCCCAATAGGACTGACCCAACCACCCCACCTCCCACCCCCCCCCCTTCCCTACAGATGCATCTCAAATCTCCTCTTCGAACTTGCACAGCTGCCTGACCTGACTACCCCACATGACCCAAAGACCACCCCCCCCCCTCCAAGCAGATGCACCCCTCCCCGAGCAGATGCACCTCCCCCCATCCCGAGGTCAGACCCTCCACACCCCCCCTCCCATACGGAGGTCAGACCCTCCACACCCCTGATGTCCGGTACCCTCCACCCGAAGACTGACCCCTCCTGACACCTCCACTCTGTTCTCCAAACCACCACACCCCACCACCTGCCTCCCCCCAAGGCCATTTAAATGTACTTGCTTTATGAATCATACTTTACAGACAATGACCCAGACACCACCATCATTATTCCTGGCAGTGTCTTGTTCTACAAACAGGACAATCTGACAGAGGTAGCAGGACAGTGGTATGTAGTCATGAGGAAGTTGCCTGGGCGTCTTCAACATTTATTCCAGACTCCATGATGTCTCATAGTCTCAGGTTAGGTCAAACCTGGGCAGGCAAACCTCCTACTGATTACCATCTACTGTGTCCGTAATCTTCCATGTTGTATACTGAAAGGATTAAAAACACTAAAATAATTGCAGACAGTTCCCTGAGAAGCTGCTGTGAAGATGTTTCAGTGCAGTTCCCACCCTTGCAGATGGGCAGCACAAACAAGGGACCAGAGGGTGAGAACTCTGATAACCACAAGGTGATAGCCATAACAACAGTTGTGGATGTTTGGAATAGTATAGCTATGTGGTGTATCTCATTAGTAATTAATCATTATAATTAGACAAGCTGTAATGGGTTAACTATATTCACCTGACATAAATGAAGTAATCAGAACTATTATTTGTAATTGGATATCAATGATTTCAGAACAAATGTATACTTGTGATTGGTATATGTGAATTACTTGTAAGATAAGCACAGATATAATTGCTCATGTCAAGTATCCCTCAGAAAATCTGGACACCATCTCATGAAAGGCAGACTTCCTTGCTAAAGCTTGAATAAAGGCTGATTTAAAACTCCAAAAACTTTGTCTGTCGAGGGTGTGACATACGTGTTTGCTGGATGGTGGCAACATTCCATCATCATATACCACGGGACGGTAGCACAGTGGTTAGCACTGCTGCTTCACAGCTCCAGGGACCTGGGTTCGATTGCCGGCTTGGGTCACTGTCTGTGTGGAGTTTGCACATTCTCCTCGTGTCTGCGTGAGTTTCCTCCGAGTGCTCCGGTTTCCTCCCACAGTCCAAAGATGTGCGGGTTAGGTTGATTGGCCATGCTAAAATTGCCCCTTAGTGTCCTGAGATGTGTAGGTTAGCGGGATTAACGGGTAAATATGTAGGGATATGGGTGTAGGGCCTCGGTGGGATTGTGGTCAGTGCAGACTCGATGGGCCAAATGGCCTCTTTCTGCACTGTAGGGTTTCTATGATTTAGAAGAAACACTGAGGGTAGCAAGGGCACAAAATGTATTCTAAATTTGGGAACTTTAATATCTAACACCAAGATGTTAGTACTGGCTAAGTACTGAAGGACGTATTTGCCATACAGGACCTGCAGCAAATAATATAGGAAGTAACAAGAGAGCAATACTTACTTGATGTTACCTTCATCAATCTACTTGTCACAGATGCATCTGTACATGACATTATTGGAGGAGTGACCACCACACTGTCCTTGTGGGGACAAAGTCCCCTCTCCATAATTAAGATACCCTCCATTTTGTTATGTGTATCTACAACTGTGCTAAATGGGGCAGATTCAGAACAGATCTAGCAGCTCAAAACTGAGCTATCCTTGAAGTACTGTAGGCCAACAGCAGCCACAGAATTGTATTCAATCGCAATCTATAATCTCACGATCAGGCATTTGCCTCACTCTACCGTAACGATCAAGTCACGGAATCAACCTTGCTTCTGTGAGGAATGCAATGAAAGCATGATAGGAGCAACATAGGCATACCTTAAAATGAGATATCAACCTGGTGAAGCTACAACAAATGACACCGTGCATTGTAAACAGCAAAAGCAACACACGATAAACAGAGATTGTGATCCACAATCAACAGATTGTATCAAAGTTCTGCAGCCCTACCACATCCAATCATGAATGATGGTGGACAATTAAATAACTAACTGGAGGAAGAAGCTCCACAAACATCCCTAACCTCAATGATGGGGGAGACCAGCACAACAATGCAAAAAACAAGGCCAAACCATCTGTAACCATCTGCAGTTAGAAGTACCATGGGATGATCTATCGTGGCCACCTCCTGAGGTACCCATCAAATTGCCAGTCTTCAGCTATCCGAATCACTCTTTGTGGTATCAAGAAATGGTTGATGTACTGAATATTACAAAGGCTATGGACTCTGGCAACATTCCGGCTGTTGTACTGAAGACTTTTGCTCCTAAACCTGTCATGCCCCTAGCCAAGCTGTTCCAGTACAACTACACTACACCACTGGGATCTACCCAGAAATTTGGAAAATTTCCCAAATGTGTTCTATCCACAAAAAGCAGGACAAATCTAATCTGGCCAATTACTATCCCATCAGTTTATTCTTGATCATCAGCAAAATGATGGAAGGGGTCACTGACAGTTTAAATTTCTTTCCCTACCATTCCTTCAAGCTTCACCCCAAGCTTTTAACTGAGATATCATTCTTGCTATCGTCCCTTAGCCTCTGCACTGAACAAATTGTCAACTCACTTTACTTTCTTTCCTTAGATTTCACTGCCCACGGAATCTCCCATAACCTTTCTCTGTGTGTTTCTACCTATATTCACACCATCCCTCAATCTTCCATCTCATTTGGCCTCTCTATTTCCATAGTCTCAATCACAAATGAGACCAATTACAACCACTTCTTTGGATCATTCAGCACTCACATTCCCTGCCCACTTCTATTCTCACTTTTCCTGTATATGTCCAGGAAAAAACTAAGTAATGGACAATTGTACTTTCAACCTCTGAACTTTAAAGCTTTTGGCCTCTCTTCATCATGGTGCATCCACAGCTCCAAATCTATCCAACCACTCCTTCACCTCTATCTTTGATGTCTGTAATAACACATAACAGGGGGTTGGAGTTTAAGAGCCGTGGGGTTATGCTGCAACTGTACAGGACCTTGGTGAGACCACATTTGGAATATTGTGTGCAGTTCTGGTCACCTCACTATAAGAAGGATGTGGAAGCACTGGAAAGAGTGCAGAGGAGATTTACCAGGATGCTGCCTGGTTTGGAGGGTAGGTCTTATGAGGAAAGGTTGAGGGAGCTAGGGCTGTTCTCTCTGGAGCGGAGGAGGCTGAGGGGAGACTTAATAGAGGTTTATAAAATGATGAAGGGGATAGATAGAGTGAACGTTCAAAGACTATTTCCTCGGGTGGATGGAGCTATTACAAGGGGGCATAACTACAGGGTTCATGGTGGGAGATATAGGAAGGATATCAGAGGTAGGTTCTTTACGCAGAGAGTGGTTGGGGTGTGGAATGGACTGCCTGCAGTGGTAGTGGAGTCAGACACTTTAGGAACATTTAAGCGGTTATTGGATAGGCACATGGAGCACACCAGGATGATAGGGAGTGGGATAGCTTGATCTTGGTTTCAGATAAAGCTCGGCACAACATCGTGGGCCGAAGGGCCTGTTCTGTGCTGTACTGTTCTATGTTCTATGTTCTAACACAAGGCGATTCGATGTGGCAAATAACTAACTAAGGACTTATTGATAAGAAGAACTAAATACAATGAAAGGTTTAACAGCACAACAGTGCAGATCTACTCCTAACATTGCCCTGTGTCAAACTGAGGCCCTGCAGCCCTGGGAATGCTCGTCTTTGCTCCTGATTGGCCCAGGTTCACACATTCGTGCTCCATTAGCTCCCTTAGTCTCTGCACTGAACAAATTGTCAACTCACTCTACTTTCTTTCTTCTGATTTCAATGTCCACAGAATCTCCCATAACCTTTCCCTGTGTGTTTCTACCCATATTCATACCATCCCCCATCTCATGCGGCCTCTATTTCCATAGTCTCAATCCCAAATGAGGCCAATTACAATCATTTCCTTGTACCCTTCAGCACTCACATTCCCTACTCACTTCTATTCTCACTTTTCCCATATATGCCCAGGAAAAAACTCACTCCTAAGATTATGTGGCCCGTGAAGGATCACCCCCTAAAGGCTCCATGCTACCACAATATCCTTGCCTGCAGTAAAACCTGCACTGTCTCCTGCTTTGGTTGATCTATCTAGCATGGCCCCTATTTTTGCTCCCTCAAGTTCAAGGGGCACAGGTTTAAGGTATCTCTGGTGCACAACTTGATTACTTGGTTTAGCCATCCATCAGATCTGGATAGATCACATAAATCATCTGCCTAAAATATTCACTAATGCAGGATTATCCTGGAAAGAAAAGATAACCTTTGACTGTTTTCTCCACTGCCAGACATTCCCTTAGACCACTTTCCCTGCTCTCTGTAACTACGTGCAAGGAGCAGATGGATTTCTTTGTCAGTAAGTTGAAGCCGTATGTTTAGTTGCTTCTGTCCCCACCTTCACCTTGCTCATCAAGCCAAACTTCCCCTAATGTTCTTCATTCTCAACTTAAACTTGTATCTTTCCCTAAGTTGAGAGTGAAGGTCAGGATGTGGAAAATGAATTAAAGGATCTGTCGCTATTGCATACTGAGTGAAAGTAAGAAAACCACAGGTTGGTGATCTGAGCAGAGAGCTCAGTGACTATAACGTGAAATCTTCTTTCACAATTGCACCTGTGGTCTGGAAATAAAATATCCTCCAATATATTTGTAGGTGTTGATGCTGGAGTCTTTAGAACTTCCATTTGTTATTCAGACAAGACTGCTGTCCATGTCTATCCTAACAATTGTTAATCCTGGCAATTCCCTTTCTTCAAAAAAATCATCCTTGCTTTCTCTATCCTTGCAATCTATTGCTATGTTTCCAATCTCCCTTTCTTTGTCAAAGTCCTTGAATATGTTGTACCTCCCTAATCTGGGCCCATCTTCCCACCTCTCCAGTCAGGTTTCTGCCACTGCCGCAACCCTAGAGCATTGCTAAACAAAGTCACAGTCACACAGAGTGACTGTGACTGTGATCTTGGTACACTGACCCTTCTCATTGTTCTCAGCCTCGCAGTAGCTTCGGCGATGGTCCACACCACCCTTCTCCAATGCTTCTTCTCCATTGTCTAACTAAGTGGGACCACTGGAGTCACCCAAGGACCTATCCTTGTCTGCATCTTCTTACTCATTTACATAGCTACATTACTTAAGGAGATTGAAGCAGATTTTGCATGCACACTGAAGAAAACTCACTATATCTTGCTACCAACTCTCTGTCCTTACAATATCTCAGTATTAATATTCACTACTAGACTGCCAGCAAATTTTTCCATTTGAACATTGGAAAGACCAAAGCCAGTGTCAGGCTGAAGTACACTGTCCACAATCAGTGAACCTTCTTTTGCCCTGATCTGAGTTTCCTAGATTCTTTTTATCACAACAAAAATAACTTGCATTGATATAGCACAATACAGTATAACAGGAGCGTTACTGGACAAAATTTGACACCGAGACACATAAAGAGATATTATAACAGTGACCAAAAGCTTTGTCAAAGAGGCAGGTTTTAAGATGCATCTTAAATGAGGAGAGGGAGGTGTGGAAGTCCATCGTCTTCTGACTTCCAGAGTCTCGGGCCTAGACAACCGAAGGCAAGCTGCCAAAGATGGAGGAAAAGAAATTGAGGATAAATAAGACTTCAGAATTGGGGAAACACAAGGGCTTTTGGAAGGTTGTAGAGTGAGGAAGACATTACAGAGTAATTGGGAGGAGTGAGGCCATAGAGTGATTTGAATGCAAAGATGAGAATTTTAAATTTGCGGTGTTGCTGGACAGGGATCCCATGCAGGTCGACGAGTTCAGAGGTAATGGTTTAATGGCTCTGAAAAAGGGTAAACAGAGGTTCGAAACATTAACTTTGTCTCTCTCCGCTTTCCAGCATTTTCTGTTTTTATTTCAGATTTCCAGCATCCACAGTTTTTTGCTTTCCTCATAATGGTTTAACAGGACTAGCTGTGAGTCCCGATACAGGAAGCAGAGCTTTGCAAGAGCTGAAGTTTATAGAAGGGAGGCTGGCCGGGAGAGGATTGGAATTGATGAGTGGGGAGGTAACAAAAGGATAAGACTACCTACGCCTATTGTCATGACATTGCTCTATTTCTGTATCTGCCTTCACTGAAATAATGCTCGATTCTCCTTTGCTTCATCCTGTGTAGCTTTTCCTCCTGATCCATGCTGGTAGCATTTGGACCAAACAAACACTCTCCTGAAAGATCCTCGCTAGGGATAGCGGATGAAAATCTGCCAGTGGTCTTCCTCTGTCAGAGGGAGCAAGAAGCAAGTCCAGATTTTTGTTGGTCGGATAGTTAATAACTTTCACCATAAATATTTCACAACTGCAGAAATTGCTCCACATTGTTCAATCTCAAGAATGATTCATTTGCACCTGTCTTCACTGAACCTGGCAGCAGCTCTGTCTTCTAATTCTCACAATAGGTTATGTTATGGCAGGAAACTTGGAGCTGCAATGTCAACAGTCCTCCTTTGAGTATATTTCATGTTTTTAATTAAGGGTGTTTGCATCTCAACAGGTAGATTGTGGGAAAGGCAACAAGTACAAGAGAATTTGGGGGGTCATTTTCTGGTACAAAACCAACATGAACTTTTCTGGCTAATATTTCTGCCAACAAAAGTTACTAGCTCAATTAATGTACCAGAAATGTGCTGATAGTGTTAGGAAATTCACCGCTGAGAATATATGGTTCAAAGTCCATTGTGAACGGATTTCATGAAGACAAACAGAGAATACCTCATCAAATGTCACTGTAATCCTGTTGATGGTCATATAAAATGAAGAAGAATGTGCAGTTCTGTGGCCCGTGAGTACGAGAAATTGTACCGGGGTCTTCATAATAACTGTTACAGCAGTTTTGAATCATTTTATGTATTCATATCTCTTTGTGATATTAATGGTCATGTCTCCTTTGAAAACCTCATACCTGAGATTCTAACAAAAAATACGTCTTGGGATGAGGGTTGTTGGGGGCGGGGGGGCGGGGTGGGATTCTCCCAAAAGTGCTGAATTGGTGGGAAAACTGGTCTAGATTCCGTCTGTTTTTCAGTCTGTGACTGAAATCCTTTACAATTCTCTAGAAAGGCAGGTTAGACAGATGTCTCTTAACATCTTCTGCAGGAGGGTTGAATATATATATTTTATTAAAGAAAAACTCATGCTGTATATGGACAATTCGTTTAACAAATGACATGTAAATTGGCAATACTCAGAGCAAAATGTGCTTACAGTCTTTTAAAAAAAACTGGCTCCTTTAATTACACAGATTGGCTGCCACTTTCCATTATTCAAATATAGACAATGCCGTGGTGCACAGCTGGAACTCTTATGAGACAGTCAATTCAAAATTGTGACTTGGGCCAATTAAACAATTAACATATTAAACTTATCCATCATAAACCAGCTATAACATTATTAATTTACATGTGGTATCCCACTGATGCCTATACAGCTCATTTATCTTGGTGTCTGTGTTGTACATTGAAAATGCCTAATCATTTTCTGTGGAAGTGATTAACTCCCCTGTATTGTTACTAGTTTTTTAAAAAATCAACTCAGTAATCTAATAAACACAAAGAAATGCTTCATTTTTAATCAAATCCTTTGTATAAATATATATTTTAAAATTGAGGTCTTGAAAGGTTCTTTCTTATTGCGAAATTGGAGAAATATGATTTTGACTGATCTTCAGTTAATTAAAGAAAGTCTTGTATTTACATAGTGCCTTTCACAACCTCAGAATGTCCCAAAATGTTTTCCAACCAATAAATACTTTTGAAGTGTAGTCACTGTTGTATTATAGGAAATGGTTGATTACAGAAATTAGATTATTAGAAAATTAGAATTTCAGTTCATTTGTATCTAAATTTGTTTACATCTGTCTGGGTAGAATCATAGAATCTCTAAAGTGCAGAAGGAGGCCATTTGGCCCATCGGGTCTGCACCAACTCTCCAACAGAGCCTCTTTCCACCAGTCACCCTATCTCTGTAACCACATGCATTTATCATGGCTAATCCACCGAACCTACTCACCTTGAGACACTAAGGGGGCAATTTAGCCACAGCCAATCCACCTAATGTACACATCTTTGGACTGTGGGAGCACCTGGAGGAAACCCATACTGACAAGGGGAGAACATGCAAACTCCACACAGACAGTTACCCAAGGCTAGAATCGAACCCTGGTCCCCAACGTTTTGGGGCAGCAGTGCTAACCACTGTGCCACCATGTCACCCACTCGTGCACCCCCGAGGTGCTCCTGATATTGGGCCACATTTAAATGAGGTGAGTGAGCTCTGGACACCTGTTGGGCATTCCCAGGCAAATTGCAGGTAAAAAGACTTGGAATTTCAGATTGCTGCATTGTAGGCTGTGGCTTCAGGTAAGTGAAGGGAAAGGAATGGAATGTGCTTGGGAAGGCAGGCAATCGATGGGGAAGCAATCTGGAATGAAGGAAATCAAGAGGGAGGATGAGGGAGGCATTTCTGCACCTTCTCCTTTCCTTCTCCCCTATGTTCTCTGTGAACTGTCTGCTTTGTCTGTATAGCGCGCAAGAAACAATACTTTTCACTGTATCTCAATAAATGTGACAATAATAAATCAAATCAAAATCAAATCAAAATAAATCAGGGTACCAACAATGCTCTGTGGGACTACAATGGAACTGGGAGAAACACTCCTGTAACTTCCACTCCAGATGCAAGTAGGCATTTTTAATGAATGTAGCTTCTTAGTCGTCACCTTAAGGTTTTCCTGAAAGCAATTGGCCCATGTTGATTGTATTCACGACAAACCAATTATGCAAAGGGAGCTTCAAACACGTACAGGACCCTTTTGTCACATCTGCAAAGAGTCTCTTGCCCATTTCAGGCAGAGAGCCTTAATTCTATTTTCTTACCAATATTCATAACCAGCATGAGTTTTATATTCACCATATCAGAGGTTTCAATTTAGTGCCTGAAGCTAGCCAACAGACACTGTGCCCAATTTTGCACAGATAATTCAGTATTGTTGGTCTTAGCAAATTTTGGTCAAGAGCTCAACATGTATAGGCCAAGCCAGAAAGGAATGCCAGGTTGGTGAGGGAATGAGTTGCGTTTTAACTTTAATCCAGCAGCTTTCCTAATCATTTTCTGGTACTACCAGAAATTAATGTTGATATTTAGTGCAGTTTCCAAAAAGCTGACATGTTTCTTCTCCACAAAAGGTGGAGCAAATTGGTGTTGGGAAATTCCGATCATTAACACAGCAATGATGAAGGACAACGATATAGTTCAATGTTAGGACACTGTGTGCTGTGGAGAGAAATTTAGAGGTGAAAGTGTTCTAACACCTTTGAAATTCTTGTCCTTTTTGTTCAAATGTCTCAAGAAACTGAGATACTGTTGAAGTAATTTTGGTGAGTTGTTGCGTCATTTTGTGTAGATCAGAAATATTGCAGTCACAGTACGTTGACAATGGAGAGGATGGGTATTGAGTCCAGTAATAGTGAGCAAGAAATCTAATTTGATAATTTTCATAGTAAATGATGATCAGTCCATCACACCCTTGACAAGCCTTGAAGATGATGATACAAAAGCAAAATACTGTGGATGCTGGAAATCTGCAATTAAAGCATAACTACTCAGCAGATTAGGCAGCATCTGTGCAAAGAGAGACAGAGCCTATATTTCATGTCTGTAACCAACACTTGAAGATGGTGAAGGGGATGAGCTACTCCAGAGATTGTCCAAGCTCTTGCCTGTATCCATGTAGTCACAGTTTTATATATATGTCATTGCCCAGTTAAACATCTCCTCCCCTTTCCACAATCAGCCCACGAAATTCCTTCATCAGAATACCACACTTGACACTGATTTCCCCTGTTCAATGCCGCAGAGATAGACCATAATATATTCAAAGTAATAGAATCATAGAGTGTTCCATTTGGCCCAACTTGCCTGAGTCAATTTTTAAATGTGCTATCGAAATAGTCCCACTCCCTGTACATTTCTTCTCTTTATGTATTTACTAAATTCACTTTGAAAGTTATTATTGAACCAGCTTCCCCACCCTTATAGACAATACATTACGGATGATAACAACTAGCTGCTTGAAACGAATGCCCACATCTTGCCTTTAGTACTTTCAGTAATTATCTGAAATCTGTGCCCTCGTGTTACCAACCCTTTTACCATTGGAAATAGATTTCTCCTTATTTACTCTACTAAATTATTCATTAATTTGAACAACTCCATAATTTTTTTCCTGTAACATTCTCTATTCTAAGGAAAACAACTCCAGCTTCTCTAGTTTCTCCACATAAACTGGGTATACACATTTCTGATACTATTAAAATAATTCTCCTCTTCACCCTCCCCAAAATCTTGACATCTTTTCTAAAGTGTGATGCCCAGAATTTGGTCACAACATTATAGCTGGGGCATAACTTCCTTGTTTTTGTACTCCAGATCATTATTTTTAAAGGCAAGGGCCCTTTTGGCTTTTTAACTGCCTTTTCAACTTGTCCTGCTAATGTCTTGTGTATGCACACACCCCCAAGTTGTTCAGTTACTGCACCTCCTCAAAATTATAACCATTTAGCATATATCACTCCTCCTCATTCTTCCTACCAAATTGAATCACTTCACACTTCTTCCTGTTAAACTTCATCTGCTGTGCGTCTGTCTATTGTCTCTCTACAATCTTTTAAAGTTTGTTACAATCTTCTTTACTGTTCACTAAATTTTGAGTCATCTGCAACCTTTGAAATTATGCCCTATGCGCTCAAACTCAGGCCACTAATATATAATGAGAAGAGTTGTGTCTTCACATTGCGGACACCACTATATACTTCCCTTTGTCTGAAAAACAATCGTTTACCGCTATTCTGTGCTTTCTATCCATCAGTCACTGCAGCCAATGTCACATTAATTTTGCTAAAATGTTTATTATGTGGTACTTTGTCAAATGCTTTTTGAAAATCCATATATACATTAACCACAGCACCCTCGTCAACTCTCCCTGTTTCTTTAGCAAAGGACTAAAGTTGCTTCACTTCTTTACTGTGAATGCTGCTAACCTTTTAATTACTGTAGTATAAGGGTCTGGCATGGAAAGGATAATGTGGGACTGGGTACAATACTGCCCACAGTGTAACGTAAAGGAAAGCATGACCTGAATCTAGAGGGCAGTTTTGTACTGGGCAGAGATGTGTGTAGAGGGAAGTATGGAGACTAGCCTTATATTGTGTTTACGTATATAGTTACAAATAGTTAATAAACACATTATTAAACACTCAGAACCTCTTTATGAGACCTACTAAAATACACACATCTTACAATGAGTGCCACTTCTTCATTCTTTTATCCTATTGAATTTCTCCACCTCCTCCTTTACTGTGACACTGGAAACATCCTCTTCAGGAAGTCAAATTCAAAAAATACTCATTTGATACCTCAACCATGTCCTCTGTCTCCACAAGAAGATCTCCCTTTTGTATATACTTTATGTCAGCTTTTCCTGTCATTAATTCCTTTATCCACATTTTTAATGGAAACAAATGATGCAACCCTACCATAATATACTGTACATACATCCTTCCCTCTACTAACAGCACAGCAGCACCAACATTGGTGGGAGGGTGTATTTACAGTGTAATAAGTTTTCATAATAACTTATAATTATAAACATGGAATTTTAATGGAAAACTAATAATAATGGAACAATAAAGAAACTAAACAATGCCTGCCTATCCAAGCTAAAATGCCCTGCATTCTCAAACCTCCACCTCATCTAAAGTGTCTACAAAGATGTGCAGTTTAGGTGGATTGGCCACGCTAAATTGCTTAGTATCCCAAAATGTGTAGTTAGGGGGATTCGTGGGGTAAGTACGTGGGATTACGGGGATAGGGCTTGGATGGGATGCTCTGTTGGAGAGTTGGTGCAGACTCAATGGGCTGAATGGCCTCTGCGCTGTAGGGATTCTATGAGAAATTGTTCCTGTTGGCAGAAGGATCAAGAACCAGAGGACACTGGTTTAAGGAGATTGGCAAAAGAGGAAATGATGGCACTAGGAAAATCTTCTTCATGCAGCCAATGATTAGGATCTGAGAATAGGTTGGGAGCAAAGTGAATCTAGGCCTTCAAGAGAAAATTGGATAAATATATGAAGAGAAAAAAAAGCGGGCTACCACGATAGCACAGTGGTTAGCACTGCTGCTTCACAGCTCCAGGGACCTGGGTTCAATTCCCGGCTTGGGTCACTGTCTGTGTGGAGTTTGCACATTCTTCTCGTGTCTGCGTGGGTTTCCTCCGGGTGCTCCGGTTTCCTCCCACAGTCCAAAGATGTGCGGGTTAGGTTGATTGGCCATGCTAAAAATTGCCCCTTAGTGTCCTGGGATGCGTAGATTAGAGGGATGAGCAGGTAAAATATGTAGGGATATGGGGGTAGGGGCTGGGTGGGATTGTGGTCGGTGCAGACTCGATGGGCCGAATGGCCTCTTTCTGTACTGTAGGGTTTCTATGATTCTATTCTATGATTCTTTTCATACCAACCAAATAAACTAACTCAAATGAACTTAGGGACAAATTAAAAGGAGCAGCTCCGTAAAAGGAGGGGGAACAGCCCGAAGCAAAATCTAAGCACAAAGGAAACTTTAAACATTAAATCAAAATGTGATTTTCGGGGTTTATAATACACCCCAGTCCCTGCCGTGCCCAACGGGCGCGGAAGGCGTCAACTGCACCCGTGGACACCGCATGCTCCCTCTCCAGGGACACCTGGCCACGAATGTAGCCATGGTAGAGGGGCAGACAGTCAGGATGGACGACCCCATCAATCGCCCGCTACCGGGAAAAGGTCAGCAACCAAATCAAACCAAATATCTCAGCTGCTCTTGTGGAGAGCCAGCAGTGACACCACTGAATGGTCTCCTGTGCTGTAACCACTCTGTGAGTGCAAACTGTTGACAGCGCTGGTGATAGCGGTCCATCGACAATTTCACTTCTAAAGTTTATTTATTAGTGTCACAAGTAGGCTTACATTAACACTGCAAAGAATGTGACTAATAAACACTGAGGGAAAATTCAGCATGGCCAATGCACCTAGCTAGCATGTCTTTCAGACTGTGGGAGGAAACCGGAGCACCTGGAGGAAAACCACGCAGACACGGGATGAACGTGCAGATTCTACATAGATAGTGGCCCAAGCCGGGAATCGAACCCGGGTCCCTGTGGCGTTGAGAGGTCATGATGTGGAGATGCCGGCATTGGACTGGGGTAAACACAGTAAGAGTTTTAACAACACCAGGTTAAAGTCCAACACGTTTATTTGGTAGCAAACGCCATTAGCTTTCCGAGCGTGCTGCTCCTTCGTCAGGTGGAGTGGGAGATCTGCCACGTTGAGAGGTAGCAGTGCCAGCCAATTGTGCCACTAAACCTTCTCCATTTTCGGGAGCTGAGGGGGGGGCGAGTTGTCGGGTTTTAAATTGGACCCTAAAGTTTAGCAGAGGGAAGCTGCACACAGATAGACACCAAGCCCCACAGCGACAGAGCCAGCTCGCGACAGCAGGAGCGTGGAGCGCGCGCGCGGGGAGTGGGGGGCGCGCGGGTGAGTGGAGGGCTCGGGAGCGCGCGGGTGAGTGGAGGGCTCGGGAGCGCGCGGGTGAGTGGAGGGCTCGGGAGCGCGCGGGGACTGGAGGGCGCGCGGGAGCGGCCACGCGTACGCCCGCCGCGCTGATTGGCTGTGTGTTGAGCCGGCAGGCGGCTGCTGCGTGAGGTGAGGGTCGGACACGTCGCTTCGCCCCGTCACTCCAGGCGGTTAGGATGGCTGCAGCAGCGGGTCAGTGAGTTGGCCTCTCGCCCTTTTATTGTTCCACAGGCGCGGCGGGGCGGACACGGTGTGGTGGCGGCTGCCGCCGGGGCAATCCCGTACCGACAGGCCTGGAAAGGCCGCTCTGTGAGCGAGACAGGGCGGGGGGAGAGAAGCAGCAGCCCGGCAAACAATGGGCCGCTGGCTGGGGAGGCGGGGGTAATCCAGCGTCAGGAGCCGGGCCGGGGAGGAAGGTTGCTAGGCCCCGCTGCCCTCTGCTTGTTGCTCCTTCCCTGACAACAACTCCCTCCGTGTCCCTTCGAGGGAAGTTGTCTTTTTTATTGCTTTGTTTGATCATTCCCCTTGAGGTTCAGGCGAAGGAGATTTTTTCCTTGTCAGGGCGATTGCTCGAATTTACAACTCCAAAAGAAAGATAATTTCTTAGTGAACCCCCAAAGTGTGATAATTTCATTGTACCTTCTGAAGGGGAGAGGAATATGTTGTGATTTGAGTTGATTAGGTGCCTGTATGGATGTGAACAAAGATGAGTATTTGTGGTTAAGATGTGCTTTACTCCTAATGAGGTAAATTGGGTATTTTAAAGTGCTCTTAACCCATTTCTCACCTTACATGTTTCTTAATTGCATTATTTATTTCTCAGCCTTTTTAGATGAGTTTTTTTTGGGCAGGGGGAACTTTATTGCAATGTCATTTCGTACATATTGTATAGTTGGAAAAACCATGGGAGTAATTTTAAAGAAATAAACTGGCATTTTCACTTTGCATGAAATTTGAGCAGCAAGTTGTCGCTTACTCTGGGTCATCAGCTTAAGGGATATCCATTTCAATTGATTTGTGGTGCTCTAGCTGAATTCAAGATGTGTACTGAAACTCTAAAGTCAGACTTGGCTAGTTGGGCATTTGGGAGACTAACTGAGCAAACTTTTCCCAAGTGTTTGCTTCTCTTGCCACGTGTTGAATAGCATATGATCATAAGAAACAGGAGTAGAATTATAGAATCCCCACAGTGCAGAAAGAGGCAATTCGGCCCATTGAGCCTGCACCAACAGCAATTTCAACCAGGCCCTATCCCCATAACCCATATTTTCATCTTGCTAATCCCCCTGAGACTAAGGGGCAATTTAGCATAGCCACTCAACCTAATGCACACACCTTTGGACTGTGGGAGGAAACCGGAGCACCTGGAGGAAACCTATGCAGACACGGGGAGAATGTACAAACTCCACAGTCACCCAAGGCTAGAATTGAACCCGGGTCCCTGGCGCTGTGAGGCAGCAGTGCTAACCACTGTACCACTGTGCAGTCTGTGGTAGTAGGAATGGGCCATTCGGCCCAATGAGCCTGCTGACCGTTCAATAACACCGTGGCTGATCTGATTGTAGCCTGACCCTTGACTGACTTGTCAATCAAAAATCTATCTAACTCAGTCTTAAATATATTCAATGACCAAACCTCCTCCACTTCCTGTGGAAAATAATTCTGAAGTGCACTGACCATGAGAGAAGATTTCCTCCTCATTTCTACCTTAAATGGGGGACTAATGTTTAAACAGTACCCCTTAATTCTAGATCATCTGGGTGTCTAACCTATCGAGCCCACTCAGAATCTTGTATGGGGAGCGTCAGCTTTAGCTCATTGGTTACTTCACAGCATCAACTTGATTGTAAGTTCGAACCTGTCTCACCGTGGGTCCTGCCTGCTGTTTTTCCCCCTCCTTTTGGGGAGCTGCCCCTTTTACTTTGTCCTGACTTAATTTGAGTTTGTTTATTTGGTTTGACCTAAAAAGAGTTCAACAAGATGTGTTGGAACTATTGAATGGCATCAAGGTTGGTAAGTCGCCGGGACCGGATGGGATGTACCCCAGGTTACTGTGGGAGGCGAGGGAGGAGATTGCGGAGCCTTTGGCGATGATCTTTGCATCGTCGATGGAGACGGGAGAGGTTCCGGAGGATTGGAGGATTGCAGATGTGGTCCCTATATTCAAGAAAGGGAACAGGGACAGCCCGGGAAATTACCGACCGGTGAGTCTAACCTCAGTGGTTGGTAAGTTGATGGAGAGGATCCTGAGAGACAGGATTTATGATCATCTAGAGAAGTTTAGTATGATCAAAAGTAGTCAGCACGGCTTTGTCAAGGGCAGGTCGTGCCTTACGAGCCTGGTTGAGTTCTTTGAAAATGTGACCAAACACATTGACGAAGGAAGAGCGGTGGATGTGGTCTATATGGACTTCAGCAAGGCGTTCGATAAGGTCCCCCATGCAAGACTTCTTGAGAAAGTGAGAGGGCATGGGATCCAAGGGGCTGTTGCCTTGTGGATCCAGAACTGGCTTGCCTGCAGAAGGCAGAGAGTGGCTGTGGAGGGGTCTTTCTCTGCATGGAGGTCAGTGACCAGTGGAGTGGCCCAGGGATCTGTTCTGGGACCCTTGCTGTTTGTCATTTTCATAAATGACCTGGATGAGGAAGTGGAGGGATGGGTTGGTAAGTTTGCTGACGACACCAAGGTAGGTGGTGTTGTGGATAGTTTGGAGGGATGTCAGAAGTTGCAGCGAGACATAGATAGAATGCAAGACTGGGCGGAGAAGTGGCAGATGGACTTCAACCCGGATAAGTGTGTAGTGATCCATTTTGGCAGATCCAATGGGATGAAGCAGCAGTATAATATGAAGGGTACCATTCTTAGCAGTGTAGAGGATCAGAAGGACCTTGGGGTCCGGGTCCATAGGACTCTTAAATCGGCCTCGCAGGTGGAGGATGCGGTCAAGAAGGCGTACGGCGTACTAGCCTTCATTAATCGAGGGATTGAGTTTAGGAGTCGGGAGATAATGCTGCAGCTTTATAGGACCCTGGTTAGACCCCACTTGGAGTACTGCGCGCAGTTCTGGTCACCTCATTACAGGAAAGATGTTGAAGCCATTGAAAGGGTGCAGAGGAGATTTACAAGGATGTTGCCTGGATTGGGGGGCATGCCTTATGAGGATAGGTTGAGGGAGCTTGGTCTCTTCTCCCTGGAGAGACGAAGGATGAGAGGTGACCTGATAGAGGTTTACAAGATGTTGAGAGGTCTGGATAGGGTAGACTCTCAGAGGCTATTTCCAAGGGCTGAAATGGTTGCTACGAGAGGACACAGGTTTAAGGTGCTGGGGGGTAGGTACAGAGGAGATGTCAGGGGTAAGTTTTTCACTCAGAGGGTGGTGGGTGAGTGGAATCGGCTGACGTCGGTGGTGGTGGAGGCAAACTCGTTGGGGTCTTTTAAGAGACTTCTGGATGAGTACATGGGATTTAATGGGATTGAGGGCTATAGATAGGCCTAGAGGTAGGGATATGATCAGCGCAACTTGTGGGCCGAAGGGCCTGTTTGTGCTGTGGCTTTCTATGTTCTATGTTCTAAGATCTCATTCTTCTAAACTCCAATGTGTATAGGCCCAACCTGTTCAAACTTTCCTTATTAAAAAAAACCCTTTCATCCTAATAATCACCCTAGTGAGCCTTCTCTGAATTACTTCCAATGAAAATATGAAGGAGACCAAAACTGTACAGTACTATAGGTGTGATCTCACCAAAGTCCTCTACAGATCTAGCAAGACAGCTTCTTCATTGCAGCCATCAGACTTTTGAATGGACCTACCATATATTAGGGTGATCTTCCTCGTCATCCTATATGTAACTGCAACACTATATTCTGCACCGTCCTTTCCTTCTCTCCTATGTATTCTATGAATGGTATGTTTTGTCTGTATAGCATTGACCCTAGTGTAAGGCGATTAGCAGGGTAGATATGTAGGGTTACAGGAATGGGGCCTGGGTGGGATTGTGGTCGGTGCAGACTCGATGGGCTGAATGGCCTCCTGCACTGTAGGGATTCTACGATTCTATGAATACTTTTCACTATCTCAATACATGTGATAGTAATAAATCAATAAATGCCAACCTAATTACTTGCTGTACCTGCATGTTAACTTTTTGTGATTCATGTGAAAGAGCACCGAGACCCCTCTACTGCAGCATTCTGCAACTTTGTTTAAATATTCTGCTTTTCTAATCTTTCTTGCCAAAATGGCCTTCACACTTTTCCACATTATGCTCCATCCGACAAATTTTTGCCTGCTCAGTTCATTTATCTACATCCCTTGTGCATCTTCCTCTCAATTTGTTTTCCTACTTACCTTCATATCAGCAGATTTGGCAACAACATGCTCAATCCCTTCAACCAAATCATTAATATAGATTATAAATAGTTGAGACCCTGTGGCACTCCACTAGTTACAGTTTGTTAACCTGAAAGTGATCCATTTATACGGACTATTTCCTGTTGGTTAGCCTATCCTCTACCTGTGCTAAAATATCACCCACAACACTATAAGCTCTTGTCATCTGCAGTTTCTGCTCATGTTTAATCTGAGTTTGTTTACTTGGTTTGGTTTGACCTAAAAAGAGGACACCTTATTAAATGCCTTTTCAAAATCTGTGTACTACATCTACTAGTTCTCCATTATTGCCCATGCTTGTTACGCCCTCAAGTACTCCAATTAATTTTTCAAACATTTCCCATTCACAAATCCATGTTACCACTGCATCATTTCATTGATATTTTTCTACTCTGCTACTACCTCCCTAATAATGGATTCTCACATTTCTCATTGTAATGGGTGATCTTGATTGCTGTTTCAGGCATTTTGGAAAGAATTGGAAGTTGGGAGAATATGTCTGCTGCTCGAGTGCCTTCTATTTGCTGTCATGACTAATTTGCCCATTTATTGGGATGGCACAGTGGTTAGCACTGCTGCCTCACAGTGCCAGGGACCCAGGTTCAATTCCTGGCTTGGGTCACTGTCTGTGTGGAGTTTGCATGTTCTTCCCATGTCTGCATGGGTTTCCTCTGGGTGTTCCGCTTTCCTCCCCCTGTCTGAAAGACATGCTGGTTAGGTGTATTGGCCATGCTAAATTCTCCCTCAGTGTACCCGAACAGGTGCCGGAGCGTGGCGCCTCAGGGATTTTCACAGTTACTTCATTGCAGTGTTAATGTAAGCCTACTTGTGACTAATAACTAAACTTTTTTAGAATTTTTTAAAACTTTTTACATTTTTTTTATTTACTGAGAATTGCAACACTGAAATAGGCTTACACAACCAGTCTTTGTTGTTTTTTTCCCCTTTGCTGTATTTCAATCTTCAAGCACTTAATCTATTCTCAAATTCTTATGTTACCAGGCTAGTAATCCAGAGATCTACGCATATGATCTAGAGACATGTATTCAAATCCTACCATTGCAACTGGGAAATTTAAATTGTTCATTAGATAAGTCTGGAACAAAAAGTTGGTATCAATAATAATGTCCTTGAAATTATTGGATTGTCATTTAAAAACTCATCTAGTTCCCTAATATCCTTGAGGGAATAAAGTCAGCCGCCCTTGCTTAGTTTGGCTGATCTATAACTCCAGGTCCACAGCAATATGATTAACTCTTAACTGCTCTCAGAAATGGTCTATTAAAAAAAAATAACTGAATGGATTGTCTGGCATCTGCTGAATAAAATTGTAAAATTTGTGAAGGTTATGTTCTATCCACGGAAAACAGGACAAATCCAATCCAGCTTTTTACCATTCCATCAGCAGCCAAGTAACAGAAACTCATTGGCAGAGCTGTCACATGGCATTTTGTTCACCAATGTTCAGTTTGCATTCTGCCCTGATCACCCTTCTTCAAACCTCATTACAGCTTTAGTCCAAATATGGTCAAATGTGAGACTGCCCTTGACATCAAGGCAGCATTTGACTTTATGTGGCTTCAAGACACAGAAGTAAAATTGAAGTCCATGGAAATCTTCGGAAGACTCTTCACTGGCTGAAGTAATATCTAGGGTAAAGGAAGTTGGATACCAATCGCCCTAGTCCTAGGACATCATTGCAGGAGCTCCTCAAGGTAGTGTCCTAGGCCCAGCAATCTTAACTGTTTCATCAATGACCTTCCCTTCATCCTTAGTGAGGATATTTGCTGATGATTACATTGTTCAGTTCCATTTGCAAAGAATGAAGCAGCAGGTTTGGACTGATGAACATGATAAGTGGCAAATAACATTTGTGTCACAGTGCCAGGCAAAGACCATCTACAAGAGAGCCTTAACCAATTCCCTTTGACATTCAACAGCTATATCATTGCAGATCCTTAACAAAACCTCTACGTTAGCAAATGGTATTAGCATGCTAGTGTGCAGTATTGAAATTACTATGTCCAGTTTTAAGATGACTAGAAATTCACATTGTTCTGAATATATTCTCTCATGATTGTAAAAGCATATGTTGTAGTCCAAGGTTTGAGATGACAACTGCTGGAAGGAGATCCTTAAAAGGCCAAATGACTTCACACTTCCATTATATTCAGTGCCTATCTTGATTAGGTTGCATAGAATTGCTGATTTATGCATACAACTGCTGTTACGATCACTGTAGAGACCCATAACTGCAAAGGATAATATGATAGGTCATGTTTTTAAACTTTTACTGTAAGAAATTACACACACTTGACTAAATACTATTAGTTTCTAGGCAGCTTATACTTGAAACTACAGAAAGCAATTTTATACTCATCATATATTGCACTTTTTACAGAATTAATGTCTTAAAGCAGATTGTCCAGTTGATCCCTTCCATTTTATACCAACTTCAAGTGACTGTTTGCAGGCACTTGGTTTTAGTTTTTAGAGATTTCCTTAATCTACTACCTGATGATTCTTCCCCTCTGGCCATGTCAGGCCGAATTTCCTGGAATCCCTCGGTAGCTGCAGGATGTGGCTCCTTCCTTGAATAAAGGCTGCCTCTCTTCCTCAGCAGAGCCAATTAGCCTCTCTCTGTTACCACACAAAACTGCTATCTGTGACATTTCAATGATTTGTATGGAAGTCTCTAACCTGATCTCAAAAATGGCTTCCTCTGCACTCTATTCCCCATGGCAACATCTATCTGGAGGCAAGGCCAATGTGTTTTAAGTACTGACTAGCTCTGCATGATCCCAACTCTTTCACCTTGGAAGTAAATGGACGGCTTGCATATGGTTACAACCAGTACTTTCAGTACCTTTATGGGAATTGGGGCGACTCCACTCTTAACACACAGGTTTCTGTCCATGTATCCAAACAAATAACTTGCACATTCTTTTTTTTTATACTTTTCCAATTCAATCAAATCAAATCCAAGTCAGTCTCAACAAGTTGAGACATTTCAAATCCAGGCTGACAAGACAGGGCGAGCGACCAAACCACCCTGTCCTGGGCCCGATCTACATGAGCCAAGCTGATTGGAGAAGGGGGAGGTTCCTCCTCCAAGACTTGAGCTCATTTGCATCTTAGCCAAAAGGCTGAGATGCCGCTTTAAAAAATTGCTTCATATGAAACATATGAAGCCTCAGCGCAACCCAATGACCTCAACCAAGTGCGGCTGACCATGGGCTGCCGACCATACTACACTTGATCTGAGCCAAAAGGCCGAGAAGCGATTCTTCCCAAGGGAAAATGATAAAAGCCTTCCTCTGATCTCTACCAATCAAACCACCCAGGCAGACTGCGGAACAAGTCACGTGATCCCAGCTCCCTTCGTTTTACCCTAGCTACAAAAATACCATCCCAAAACATAAACTTCATAATTGTAACACTGAAATAGCCTAATTTAGAGTGTGCATGCTACCTGAGGACTGGATCATAAATGTTGTAACTTGTTTCCATTCTGCTATCATTGTCATTTAAAAAAAAACCTAACCTGACATTTGCTGTTTAGGGTAACACATGAAGATTGGCCATTTGAATGAAACATTGGAAGATGATCAATGCATGTAAAAGGGGAAGAAAATTGGCAAAAAAAAAATCAAGCATTGAAGACTCTCTTCCCACTTTCATTATCTCATTCTTTCATACTCTCTCTGCCCCCCCCCACCCCATCCCCAGTCTCTTTAAGCCCTACTCTACTTGTCTTGAAGGTACTGCTAGGATCATGTTTTTAGGGACTGTGAACTGTCCAAGACTTCACTCAATTAGTTAGTTATTTTTGCGTATTCATAATCAGTAACTTTCCAGTGGTGGTAGTCCAGACCAGTCCCCATGTGGATACTCGTGAATCACTGCAACCCAGGTTCAATATTTTTAGCCTCTTGTAGCCAGGTGAATTGTCTAAAGGAAAGCACAAACTTATATTGATGTAGTGCCTTTCATGATTTTGGGATGTCTCAAAGAAGTTTACATAACTGATAGATGTTGCACCCTTGTCTCTTGTGTGGCTGAGACTGCCAGGGCCAGCACTGTGATTTTCCTTACCTGTCTAATCTCCAACCCACTGACCACAAGTATACTTTAGGCTTAGTATAATTGATTTAAAATTTTGCAAAATTAATTGGATAGCAAATGAGCGTCTTTCTAAATTAATAAGAGACCAATACATCTAGTAAAATTCCATTAATTAAAACTTTTCCAACTCTAAGTAAGTCCTCCATGAAGTTGGTGTTTTGAATTTTAATGTTGACGTAGATTATTAAGGTTTATGTTTCTCTCTTATTTAATGTTCGTGCATCTAATGGAGTTGGAAATAAGGCAGTACACATAGCTGTTATTTAACAATAATAATAGACATTCTTCAGTTAATTAGCATGGAATAGGAATCATTTAGTGAATGTTTAGCCCACTAATGTGGAAGCGTACTTTGCCTTCAGTAAATTGTAGATGTGCATGATAGTTAAAATGTCAAACATAAATTTAGACTTTTGCATGATCTCTTAAGTTTGGGCAAAACTAACCCAATTTGAAATATGGTGACCATAGATGTGGGAATGAATCATAAAACTCCCTAATTCTATTTTAAAATTTCTGGTATCTGAAAGTAATAACGTGGAATTTGAGCTCAGTTATTGTAAACTAGTGCCTTTAGTTGTGATGTATGAAATCCTGGGCAGGACTTGCTGAAGCCTGAAAGAATGGTTGAACAATGAAGGGTGATTAGCTTTTCTGTTGGAATTTTTGGAAGATGACTGATTCGGTTGAAGGAAAAGGAAATGATTTTCCTTTCTACTCTTTTTTTATCTTCTCCATCATTTTTTTAAATCCCATTTTGATTCAACCTCTTTCTGATGTGTAATTGGAATGAGAATTACTTTGTGGGCGGCACGGTAGCACAGTGGTTAGCACTGCTGCTTCACAGCTCCAGGGACCTGGGTTCGATTCTCGGCTTGGGTCACTGTCTGTGTGGAGTTTGCACATTCTCCTCGTGTCTGCGTGGGTTTCCTCCGGGTGCTCCGGTTTCCTCCCACTGTCCAAAGATGTGCGGGTTAGGTTGATTGGCCATGCTAAAATTGCCCCTTAGTGTCCTGAGATGTCTAGGTTAGAGGGATTAGTGGGTGGGATATGGGGGTAGGGCCTGGATGGGATTGTGGTTGGTGCAGACTCGATGGGCCGAATGGCCTCTTTCTGTACTGTAGGGTTTCTATGATTCTTTTTACCCAGTGCTAGTTAGAATGGAAGGAAGTTGTAGATCCTGAAATTCTGCTTGGACCATTTAAGTTAATTAGCTGTGGTTTGGGGAGTCACAAGGAAGAAATTGTAAGGCATTCTTGCATCTTGACTTTTTAAAATATTTGCTTACTGAATTCAATAGAAGACTTTTAAAAAATTAAATGAACTTGATTATCCATTAATTATACACGCACAGTACCTGAAGGTAAAAGGTACTTTTCAAACCAGAATCTTTCATTGAGCATTTATTTAATCCTGAAAAATTCAGATTCAGTCCAATAAAGGAGTTCATTTTTACACAACTTTAGGATAGCATTTACATTGTCTCAAAATGCTATAGTTGGATGTGAATGTATTTATGTACTTTAATTTGGATTCCTAATGTGACAGGACACATGGAGATGGCAGGGAAGATTTCTAAACAGTGGGGAAATTGCAGGGCTGAACCTGGAGATAGGGAATCATGGGAGTTAGAGTACATGGAGGTGAAATCCGGAAGCACCTGTAATGCTAATAGTGTTGAGAACATTAAAATTGTTGGAGTATGTGAACATGTTGCCAGGAGATCTGGGGAATTAAATGGGTGTGGGAGCACTTGTAAGTGGGTGACTGGGGGGGGGGGGCAGAATATAGCACTACCTTGGTACGTCTCGTTTGAATAAGCAACCACTAATTGGAGGGAGTCAAATATAGCAGACTTAACAGGTATGTTTGAAAATGCAATGTTTCATCTAATAAACGTCTAAGAGTGCTTGCAAGATGCCTCCTTGAAGTTAGGAAAGTAGCTTGGAAATCTTTAAAGGAGGATGAAACTCAACAAAGTGTGTTCTACAAATGAATGAATTTTAATTCTGGCAATAACCTTTGTGGTATGATATACTGTAATGCTACCTAGGTCTGTCATCAACATCTCACTTCCATACACTATTTCTTGTGTTGTCAGTTGCCTAGTCATGGACGAGCTGCCATTTCCTCCAGTTAAAGCACTGGGAAAACAAAAGCCAGTGTCTTTAGGTCTCATCATCAATTTCATTTTCTTTGGAGCTGTCTCAGACAATCCAACTGCTTGCAACCTCAGTGATCTATTGGGCCCTAAGCTGAGTTTCTTGACCCATATCCTGTTATCAGAAACTGTCTACTTCTGCATTTGACATGGTTGTCTCTGTCACTGCCTAAGCCTGACTGCTGTTGAAACCCTCTACTGTGTTTTTGCCTCCAGGTTCCACTATTCCAATGCCCTCTTATTAGACCTCACCTTCCATTCTCCATAAAGTTGAGCTCATCCAAACGCCGCCACTCATATCCTAACCTGCAGCAAGTTCCTGTATCACAGTGTGCTATCTCACATGTAAAATTCTCATTTTTAACTAAATTCCTCCAAGATACTGCTCCTCCCTATCTATCCACAGCCATCTTTGACCTCTGCCTTTCTCCAACTCTGGTCTCTTGTGCCCCCGAGCCCCTCTCCCTCCTTCCAGCTCTCCTCGACTCATTGTTGATGGTCATGAACTTCTTCCCAAAACTTCTCTGCCTCTGTCCTTGAAAACCCTCCTTAAAACATATCACTTTGATCAAGATTTTAGTCACCTACCGTAATAACTTGATATCTCCTTTGATAAGTTTTATCATGCACTCCTGCAAACCCTATTGGGTTATTTTCTTTTAGGAAAGGTGTTATTTTCTTTCAGAAAAGGTACTGTATGAATCAAGTTTTTGATGAGTAAACAAGAAGCACATGATTGCTATCTGTTGTATTGGTATCTAAACTGAAAAGGCTAACTTTGCGAAAGACATATACATTGGTACCCCAATAGTACTCTTGATTAGTGAGCACTTGTGTAATGTTGTACCATTCAGCTTGACCTCTTAATTATGTATAATTTGTGCTTGCTTCGTATCAGTTTCGGAGGGTTTTGTGTGTGCATAAACTGCACAATCCATACAGTTTTATACCTCCCCGCAAAAGCCTACATTTCACAGTTACACTATTTTTTGTGTGATCACATTTGAATTATCTACAGACAACTTTGGTCTAGTTTAGAGGACAGTAATTAGTTGGATGATGTCATTTGGTCAGCATACTATTTCCTTGTTTCTTCAGTTTAGATTTTTACCTTTGTAACTGTTATTTAAGAAACTGAGGATGGCAAATTTTATACTAGAAAGTAAATTGAAGATCATTTGCTTGCTTGTGGTTTGGTCATTTCTCTTCGTGGCAGTGATCAATTTACCCATCAATAGACAAGTATTTAATTCAAGTAAGATAATCTGTGCAAGATGCTGCTTTTCATTTGTGGTATTTTCTCCCAATATTATTGTATTTAAGCTTTGCAAAAAATACCCTTTAATTTGCTCAGTGAGTTATGAAAACATTTTAGATGGTAGATTAAAGAGTTGTTCTCCAGTGAAGTGAAAAGGTTGATCTTTGAGCTTTCAAAAGGTTTTTTTTGACAAAGTACCACACAATGGATTTGGTAAGCAAAATTAAAGTATTAAATTGTGTCAGCATTGATACAAAATTGGTTAAGGGGCAGAAAGTAGTGGTGAGCAATTATTTCAGACTATACGGAGATAGACAGTGGTGTTCTCCAGAGGTCAGTATTAGAATCAGTGCTCCTAATGCTATATTGATGACCTGGACTTGAGTGTGCAGGGGCATAATTTCAATGTTTACAAAACTACACAACTTGGGAATGCTGTAAACAACGAGCAAGATAGCAGACTTCAGGTGAAATGGGCAGACATTTAACAGAAATATATGTGAAGTGATACATTACAGTAGGAAGAACAAGGAGAAGCAATATGAATTAAATAGTTCAATTTTAGAGGGTGCAAGAAGACCAGCAGGTGTATGTACACAAATCTTTGACAGTGACAGCACAAATTGTGAAGGTTAAGCAAGGATGTTAGGCTAAACATTTCTAAAAAGTAATGATTAGGCCATATCTGGAATATTGTGTTCAATTCTAAACACCACACTTTCAAAAGGTGGTCTTGGAGAAGGTGAAGAAGAGATTAACTAAAATGGTACCAGAGATGAGGGGCTGAAGAAGTTGAAGTGTTCTCTTTTTAACAGAGGTTTGGTGATAAAGTGTTTGCAATGGCAGTAGGGTCAGGAACCAGAGAACACAGATTTAAGATGACCAAAGAACCTGGTATGATACGAGGGAAGAATATTTAATACAATGAGTTGTGATCTGAAAGAGTGGTGGAAGCAGATTTAATTGTCAGATTCAAAAAGAATTGGAGTTAATGGGAAAAAGCAGGCTAGTAGGGACTAGGTGGATGGCTGTGGTGAGAGCCTTAACTGGCAAAATGATTGAATAGTGCTGCTTTTGCTGCACCATTTTATGATTCCAATTCTATAAATTTACAATTTGATTTTTCTATTTTTTACTTTCTACAGTTGGTTGTGTGCAATTTGATGCCACTAATATTTTTAAAGTAGATGTGTTGCAAAATATTTGTGAAAATTACACTTGTGTATTGGTATGCAGTTATAATACCTAAAGCATTGTGATAAATGTTGATAACAATGAGTGGGAAAGCTGGAAGTGGATTTGGATTCAAACTGTGAAAAAAACTTGAATATTGGTGAATTGGTCCCATGTCAATTCATTTTCGGTCTGATTTCCCTGACTCCCTGATTCTATCCTGGCAAATTAAACAAGCAGTGATGGTGTGAATGATTGGAGCAGGAACAGATGTAGTCACTGTTACAACTATACATCTGATTGGTCTGCTAATCCAGAGTATGAATAAGGCTTTAATACACGATGCTGATATATTGCGATCAAATTCTGATGGTGAAAATTAAATGAATGGCCTTGTTATCTGTACATTAGGAAAGCTGCCAGCCAAAACCCTAGTGACTGAAAGTTATTAAAACCTTTAGGCTATTGGTTATTCTGAATATCTAACTGCTATGAAAAGGTGCTCCCATTATACATGTTTAATCACTAACTCCCTGCGCCTATACACATCTTTCAATGAAAGCTTGTATCAAATTATCTAGTACTATTCCAGGTACTTGATTTCACCAGCATAGCTACTTTGAAAGACTACTAATACTAAACTAAATGTCACTTGAATCTGTTTACCCGAGAACCTTTTAATTCACTAGGGATGGTGAGATCTCATTTGTTTGCAGCAAATCTAAATAAAATAATTTTGCTGCAGGGCATCATGTAAGTGTTTCCTGAGGGGTGGCTCCATTAAATCCAGAAAATTCATCAATGGCTGTAAACAACTTTGCTGTGGTTGTCTTTTCATGTTTTACTTGCACTTTTTATTTTTAACTTCATTCCATTTTCCTTTGCCAAAAGATACAAGGAAGGGAGGTACAGTAACTCCAGACTGGCTACCTTTTGCAGCTCAGAGACTTGCTGTTCACTTTCTTTAAAATAAAGCATTCATAATTCTTACTGAGCAGATGTTTTTTAAATGTTGATTTTCCCAGAGGCAAAGAGCATTCAACAAGCTGAAGGGAATGACCAAGAAAAAACTGTTGGTGTTAGCAATATCAGTGTTTATGTCAAAAGGTGATGTGAGAAAGAAGGTGGTTCCTGCTGTCTCAGTTCATCCTTCCTCACTGCAGCCATGTGGATATTCTCTTCTTCCATTCCTACTTTGTTAATCTGTCTGTCCAGTTGTATCTGAACTCAGCCCTGGTTAAATTCCCAAACCTTTAGAGCAGTTTTTTCCATTTTGCTACTAGTGGATTGAGACTTTGCTTCTCCTTTAAGAGCAGAGGAAACAAAAATTTGCATGCCCACTCAGCCATTGCTTTCTTGACCTTTCTCTCATACAGTGACTTTAGTACAAAATGTGAGGGTCAATAACTGATGATCCCTTTTCTGCTTTGCTCAATTCTAAAATTTCATTTTGAAATGAATTGATTTTGTCTGAAAGAAAAATTACTCCTAGCTTCATAGTGAAATAGCCAGGGAGATATAGCCTCTGCCATTGATGAAACTGCGTGACATGTGCAATTACTGTTGAAAGTTTAAATTGAGCCCCTCACTACCACAAGGAGGTGGAGAGTTCGAAATAGAGAATTTGTCAAAGTATGGAGGGAGAAATGCAAGTTTAGAAGGTTTGAAGCCAGAGCACAGCAACCTGACGAGATGGATTTAGAAGCATGTTATTGAGAGCTGGAGTTTAAGTTTATTTATTAGTGTTGCAGGCTTACATTAACACTGCAGTGAAGTTACAGTGAAATTCCCTTAATCGCCACACTCTGGCCTGTTCAGGCACACTGAGGGAGAATTTAGCATGGCTAATGCACCTAACCAGTACGTCTTTTGGACTGTGGGAGGAAACCAGAGCACCCGGAGGAAACCCACGCAGACACACGGAGAATGTGCTGACTCCGCACAGTGACTCAAGCCAGGAATCGAACCCGGGTCCCTGGCGCTGTGAGGCAGCAGTGCTAACCACTGTGCCACAGTGACCATCACAGCTGAAGGTTTGTCCTTCGTAACTGAGTAGAAATGGCAAATAAGAATCTGTCGAGAATCTGGAACACAGGGTTTGGCTTGAAACATGTTAAGTGAAGATTTCCTTTTTGTTTCACTGTTGATCCTCTCTTTGAGTCAGGAAATTATCGACTGGAATTTGCTTTCAGCAAATGATTCAGGCTGACTCAATCGGTATTGAGCGAATGCACATTGCCAAACATGTTAAATTTTAGGGTCTGATGTGACAGGAGGAATATTTGGCCATCAAGAGTTCAAAGGAATTCTCCCCTTGTTCCGGTCAGCATTCCACCTTTAACACCTTTACTGATATTTGTGGGATCTTGCTATGTGCAAAATGGTTTATGCAGGCTCTACATTTCAAAGTTTATTATATGTAAAGCTCTTTTGCAGTGTCTTGATGTGGTAATGTGCTATATAAATGCAAATCTCTCTCCCAGTTAGTGGATTCAGGGGTGATGGGGTTAATTCAGTAATAAAATCCCTTGTCCATTTTTACTTCAATGTTGCAGTATTCTTGGGCCACTATTTTGTTGAAATATGAACTGCAAGTAAGTTTGAGCATATTACTAAACTTATTTTTGGACTTTGCTTGTAATTTCTTGTGTTCAACTCCAAAGACTACTCCCATTAGCAAATTCTCCTGCAAAACAAAGGGAGACTTATAATGCACAATATCTTGAGTTATTGTCAATGATTTAGTTGAAAACCCTTAATTAGTTGTACATCAAACAATGTAAAGTAAATTTTGTAAAGATGTAGAGTAGATTTTGGATCTTTGTGACACCTTATAAATATCGTATTTACAGAATCCACTTAATGCAGGAGGTGTATCCTAAGAGGGAGATTCCTTAGTGTCTATTTTAATAATTCAAGGGATGTGGGCTTCATTGGCTATGCCAGCATTTATTGCCCATCCCTAATTGTTCTTGGGAAGGTGATGGTGAGCTGTCTTCTTGAACTGCTGCAGTCCATGTAGTGTAGGTACACCCACAGTGCTGTTCGGATGGGAATTCCAGGTTTTTGACCCAATGACAGTAAAGGAACAATAATATCTTTCTTAGTGTGACTTGGAATGAAGTGTACATTAACCACGTGTACAACGTGAATCTTATTATCAAAGTACCTTTGAACTGTAGTACAGGTACAGTTATAGCTAATTAAAACTTGCTCTATTTTTGTAAATATGTAATGAATTCCTTTCACCTTGGAGCATTCCCCTCACAGCAGGTGGCATGTCATACTGGTAGGACTATCTTAATGGTCACCAAGAACTGTTTTTAGTTTTGAGTTGCCTATCTGCAGCAATGGGCCTTTTATTTTTACTTGGACTGAGCATTCCCCTCTGTTATTGGTCTTGTTGGTCCGGCATTGAGTTTGATTTTATGTCCTAGGAATGAGCAAGATGTTTTCATTCCTGAATTTTGCTTTGTTGTCAGTGTTCTGATACTGGTGCTTTTGGAATAAAAACGTCTGAAATAAACATCAAACAAGCCCCATTAGTATCTGAAAAAAAAGTTAATGTTTTAAATAGACTTAACAGGACTGAGGTACTTCTGACAAACAAACCTTGAAGTTAGCTTCCTTTTGATAGCCAAGCAAGGTATTGGCGATGTGTATAAAATTGTAATCACTTAATATTTTGAACTACAATTTGTTTCCTTTTGAGGCCTGAAAGTCATTTGTAGGTGTGAATATATTTATATGACCTTGGATGTTTCTTTTTTGTGTGATAAATGATGAATACTAGTGTCCTGTCTTTCCACAGAATTGAATAAGTTTTTACTGGGACACAATGGAGTTTCGAGTACAAGTCAGAATATTGGGATGGACCCTGCACATGCATGTAGCATTCTGCAGCAGCTTAAATGTATGTACGATGAACAGCAGCTGACAGACATTGTGGTGGAGGTAGATCATGGAAAAACGTTTTCCTGTCACCGAAATGTACTCGCTGCAATTAGTCCTTACTTTAGGTATGCTTTTGCTGTTTTGGTAGCTAGTCACTTATTAATATTACAAACCAGCTTATGGCACATCAAAGTGGTGGGAATGGAGACAATTGATGTAAAAATGAAACAACCATTTTATCTTTTAATCTCAGTTGTGAAAGATTTGAAGTTCTAGTTCTCTTAATTACATGACCATGTACAAATGGCATGGAGTTCAATGAATAGTCTAATTTTTGCTTTAAAGAAAACTCAGATGGTGTTTAAGAAGACTTGGTTCTGAAGAAGTAGTCTAGAATTTAATTCCAGAGCTTAATTATGGCTTAACTCTGTCAGTGGGTCACTAAAATACATTGAAATGTTTTTCACAATTTTCTTTTTATGATTTATTTTCTGTCAAAGAGAATAACAAGTTGGACAGGTTGGTTTATTGGGATTAAATCTATGAAAAGCTATTTCAATTGGAATCTTGCGTTTAATTCTTAAGTTTGGTCCATTTTAAAACCTAGTTTCACAAAGTTTTTGTGTAAAATAGCTTCGTGTTGAGTTTTCAGGAAATTTAGTTTTCTGTTTGCCAATTTAGAGGTAGCATTTCCTCTAAATTGCAAGGTTAGGAATTCAAACCCCACTTTAGAATAGAGAAGTTAGGCTGATGCCCCAGTGCAGTACAGGGAGCTCTTTTTCAGATAAGATTTTTAAGGTCTGATTGTTTTTAAACTGCTGGAACATTCAAGATCAATTGGTTTATTCAAATAATTGAATTTTCCCAGTGCCCTGACCAATATCCCTTCAACCAATATATTCAAAAACAAATTGATCAGTCATTCATCCCATCACTGTTTGTAGTTTCTTGCTGTGCAGCAATAACTCGTGTTCGCCTGTTCTTGCAAAGTAATCAACTGTGTGCTAACATGCTTTTGTGATACATTACTATATGGATGAAAATATATTATTCCGGAATGGGTTCAGTTCATTAAGCTTTTTTATTTCATAGGTCTATGTTCACAAGTGGCCTTACAGAGAGCACTCAGAAAAAAGTGCGAATTGTGGGAGTGGAAGATGATGCAATGCGGCTTGTGTTGGACTATGCATATACATCCAGAGTATCACTGACAGAGGCCAATGTGCAGGCTCTTTTCACAGCTGCTAGTCTCTTCCAGATTCCATCCTTGCAGGACCAGTGTGCCCAGTATATGATAAGCCGACTGGACCCTCAGAACTCCATTGGGGTTTTCGTATTTGCTGATGCTTATGGACACCAGGAATTGAAGGAGAAATCTCAAGATTATATTAGAAAGAAAATTTTATGTGTTGCCAAAGAGCAGGAGTTCCTCCATTTGACTAAAGACCAGCTCACGAGCATTCTAAACAGTGATGACCTAAATGTGGAAAAGGAAGAGTGTGTTTATGAAAGTATAATTCAGTGGCTTGAGCATAACAGAGATAAAAGGGAGCCACATCTTGCAGACATTTTTGCCAAATGTATACGTGTACCTCTGATGGAAAAGACCTTTTTACAGAAAATCCCTTGCACTTTTGCACAGGCTATGGCTAAAAACTCCTCTGAAGATGGAAACAATGAAGGGGCTGATGGCTGTAGGCCAAGACTTGGTATGACTGCTTCACAGATGATTATCTGCTTTGAGGCTGCCAACAAACACTCAGGAAAGAAACAAACTGTGCCTTGTTTAGATACTGTCACAGGCGAAGTCTTCAAATTATGCAAGCCTCCCAATGATTTAAGGGAGGTGGGAATCTTGGTGTCACCTGATAATGACATTTATATTGCAGGAGGTTACAGGCCAAGTAACAGTGATGTCTCTATAGATCATAAAGCAGAGAGTGATTTCTGGATGCATGACCATGCAACAAACAGGTGGTTGCCCAGAGCTCCATTGCTGAGAGCACGTATAGGGTGTAAACTAGTTTATTGTTGTAACAAAATTTATGCAGTTGGAGGTCGGGTGTATGAAGGTGATGGACGGAATGCACTAAAATCAGTGGAGTGCTATGATGCCAGGGACAATTGCTGGATAGCTGTCAGTCCGATGCCTGTTGCTATGGAGTTTCATGCTGCTGTGGAGTATCAGGATAATATCTATGTGTTACAAGGTAAGGGTGTGGATGCCCAGTGTACCCATTGTTTTGAATTATTTTTCATCAGTTGGTATGCAAAGTTCTAGCAATGATTATAACACTCCAAATGAAAATCAGCTTGAATAAGAAAATCTAGCCATGCAAATGCAAGGCTAATACATTAAGTTAGCATAGCCGGTACGCTATTAGACAAATGATCCATAGGCCTGTACTGATCTAGAGTCGTATGTTCAAATCCCACCAAAGCAACTAGGGAAATTTAAACATAATTAAATGCCGTAAATCTGAAATAAAAACCTAGTATCAGTCATGTTAACCTTGAAATAACCTGATTGTCAGAAATTCCATCTGGTTCGCCTTTACTTGACTACAGACCCACAACAATGGTTGGCTGTTAACTGCCCTTTGAAATAGCTTGATATGTACCTCAATTGTACCAGGGATGGGTAATAAATGCTGGCCATACCAGTGATGCCCATATCCCAAGAATTAGTTTAAAAAAAATCTCTCTTGCAATTTACTAATTCTGATTTGAGGAAATATTGCTCGAGTGAGTCATCTTGACTTATCTAATCGCTGCTCTGCTATGTTTGTAGCCAGCTGTTGGTGGAAGCATGTCTTCTAAGATTTGAGCTAAATTTATTCAGTTTGTTGGGTCAATGTGAGTAAGGGTTATGTCACTTCGTGTGTGCGTACGTATGTTTGTGTGTATGCACAGGTGATGGGCAGGTGAAGCAGTGTTTTTAATTTAAAATAACTTTTAATTACCATATCAATAAAGAGGGTACTTGATTGGCAGGAGTACTATTTATTATCTTACATTGGTATGGTTATACAAGGATTAAGCTCTGATCTCATTAAAGCTGTTAATTTAAGTTGCGATAATTGTCAAAGTTTTGCTACTTGGACAAAACTAAAAGCAGTTCTAAAATTGACACTTTGACCTGAACTGAAAAATCACGGTTGTTTTCTTTTTATAATGAAATCTAAAGCTTTTCCTTGCAGTTGGTTATCATGGCTCTTGCCTTTTGATGCAGGCATACGAACATAGGAGCAGAAGTAGGCCATTCAACCCCTTGAGCCTGCTCTGCCATTCAGTAAGATCATGGCTGATGTGTTTGTGTTTCAAATTCCACATGCCCATCTATCCCTAATGACCTTTGATTCCCTTGCTAACAAGAATCTAATCTACCTCCGCCTTAACGATATTCAATTACCCCCACCGCTTTTTGAGACAGTGTGTTTTAAAGTTGCACAACCCTCAAAAAAATTCTTGTCTTTGTCCTAAACGGGTGACCCCTAATTTCAAAACAGTAGAGGAAACATCCTTTTCATGTCACTTGTCAATACTGTTCATGAACTTGTATATTTCAATCAAGTCACATCTCACTCTTCTAAACATTCGTGGATAGAAGCCCAATTTGCCTAACCTATCCTCGTAAGATAACCTGCTCATTCCAAGTATCAATCTAGTAAACCTCCTCTGAGCTGCTGCCAAAGCTTTTACATCCTCCTTTTAATAAGGATACCAAAACTGCACACAGTATTCAAGATGTGGCCTGCAATGCTCAGTACAACTGAAGCATAACATCCTTTTATGTTCAATTCCTTGTAATAAACGATAGTATTTGTTTAGATTTAATTATTTGCTGTACTTCCATATTTTTGTGACTCATGCACTAGAACACCTAGATCCCTCTGCATCCCAGAATTCTGCAGTCATTCTACATTTAAGTGATGCTTTTTAAAAATTCCTCCTGCCAAAGGAACAACTTCATAATTTCCCACATCATGCATTATACTAGCACATTATTTTCTAGATTTTTGTCCACTCACCCAAACTATCTATATCCATCTGCAACCTCCTTATGTTCTCTTCACAACGTGCTTTCCTACCTATCTTTGTGTCATCTGCCATTTAGTACCATGTCTTCACTCCCCTTAATTAAATAATTGATATAAATTCTAAAAAGTTGAGGCCCCAGCACCGACCTCTGCAGTCACATCCTGCCAATTAGGAAAAAGACCCATTTATGCATGCTGTCTGTTTTTTGTCAGCCAGCCACTCTTCTATCCATGCTAATATTACTTCCTACAGTATGAGCTTATATTTTCTGCAGTAACCTTTGATGTGACTATGCCTTATGAAAATCCAAGTGCAGTACATCTACAGGCTCCCTGTTATCCATAGTGCATGTTACTCCTTCAGCGAGTTCCAATAAATTGGGTGAACATGGTTTCCCTTTCACAAAATCATGCCAACTCTTTCTAATTACCTTGAGTTTCTCCACGTGGCCAGCTCTAATCTCCTTAATGATCAGTTCTAATATCTTCCCCAGAACAGACATCAAGCTAACTTCCCTTCCCTTCTTGAATAGAGAGATATATTTGTTACACTCCAGTCTGATCAAACCTTTCCAGAATCTAACAAATTTTGGAAAATTTAACACCTCCACATCTACCTTATTAAGTTTAACTTTATTTATTAGTGTCACAAATAGGCTTACGTTAACACTGCAATAAAGTTACTATGAAAATCCCCTAGCTGCACTCTGGCGCTTGTTCGGACACAGGGAGAATTTTAGCATGGTACTTAACCAGCACGTCTTTTGGACTGAGGGGAAACCGGAGCACCCAGAGGAAACCCATGCAGACACGGGGAGAACGTGCAGACTCTGCGCAGACAGTGACTCAAGCTGGGAATCGAACCCACGTACCTGGCACTGAGGTAGCAATGTTCACCACTGTGCCACCGTGGCACCCCTGAGCTACCTCTTTTAAAACACTAGGAAGCCTATTTGGACCTGCAGACTAGTCAGCCTGCAGCTCCATCAGTTTGCTCAGTACCACTTCCCTAGTGATTGTAATTTCACCAAGTTCCCCCTCTCTGCCTTTCACTTCTTCATTTATAGCTATTACTGGAATGTTTTTGTATCCTCCATAGTTAAGACAGAAGCAAAATATTTGTTCATTTCCACATATCTAATTTAACTACCCATTATCACTCTCTAGAGGACCAACATTCACTTTACCTTTTCTCTTTTTAAATACCTGTAGAATCTCTTGCTATCTGTTTTTACAATTCTAGTTAGCATCCACTCGTACACGGTAGCACAGTGGTTAGCACTGCTGCTTCACAGCTCCAGGGACCTGGGTTCGATTCCCAGCTTGGGTCACTGTGTGGAGTTTGCACGTTCTCCTCGTGTTTGCGTGGGTTTCCTCCGGGTGCTCCGGTTTCCTCCCACAGTCCAAAGATGTGTGGGTTAGGTCGATTGGCCATGCTTAAATTGCCCCTTAGTGTCCTGGAATGCGTAGATTAGAGGGATTAGCGGGTAAAATATGTAGGGATATGGGGGTAGGGCCTGGGTGGGATTGTGGTCGGTGCAGACTCGATGGGCCAAATGGCCTCTTCCTGCACTGAAGGGTTTCTATGATTTCTATGATTAAGTTCCCCTGATTAATCTTTCAGTCATTCTCTGCTGTTCTTTATATTCTGACCAATCACCTGACCTGCCACTTATCTTTGTGCAGTCATGTTTTTTTCCTTAACTACTTGAGTTAATTGTAGATGGTGGGTCCTCCCTTTAAAAAAGGGGGTATACTTATCAGAGTATTCTGAATTATCCCCTTAAATATCTGCCATGGCTTCTCTCTTGATCTATCCTTTAGCATAGCATCCCAGTTCAAATCTGAGGTTTGAGTTCTCTTGTGGATGTGGAATTCTCATCCCAGGGGCACAGCATCATGTCATAATCCAAGACTGCTGGTGGCAAGGTGCATAATTGAGTGAGATTGACTGGGTTGTGTGAATTTGGGATGAGGAGAAGAGGGGATTAATTAATGTTTATAAATAAATATATAGCTTTGTACCAACATATATCCATAATAGTCAGTTTCTCTGTATTTGCCAGTGACCTTGGTTCTCAAGAATAGTTGTTTTATTGTTTCTACCTTTTTTAATATCCCACACCCTTTTTCTCCCAACACCACGCCGCCCCCCCCCCCCCCCCCCCAATGTTTACTTTATAGTTTCAAATGTGTGCTCCTCAATATGAGGTAGGAATAAAATATTTAAAGTAACAGTTCACAGCACATGGTGGCCTTGATATTGAAGGCTCGTTACTGCATGGGGACAAAAGCAATTTTAGCCAGAGGGCTATGCTTATTTGTAATGTTTATCTAACTTTTTATTTGTATGGAAAACATTCTGCCCAGTTTTAAATCCAATGTTTTTTTTCTCAAATGCCCTGATGTAGATCATTATTCCCTGACCCAAGAGGCTGGAGATGTGGCCTACTCCCACTCCACACCTCCTGCTATTCCGAGCTGGGAATACTAAGTCTAGCATCTGTTAGTAAATTATGGATAACTGAGGGGGTGTAATTCAAGGCAGTGATCCGTTTAAAAAGTTCTGATGGAACAGTAAAACAAAATAAACTTGATGTTATCAAGTCTGCAATGTTGCATGAAATGCTGCAGCATGCAATATTCTGTTATAGTTATGCTTGTGATACCAAATGAATGGTAATGGAAAGCTGGCTCCTGTAATGAAATGGTATTATTTACACTGACACCTGGTTTGAGCTGGAGTGATCCATTATGTTGTGCTTAGTACATAGGATGCTACTGTGCTTCCAGGCTGCTTTCAAGTAATGGGTAATTTATTTTGGAGGCATATAAAAGCTTAGTTGATTAATTATTTGCTTGAATTGATCATCTTGGTCATCTTTTTATGAATGTTTTGGCAGGAGACCACATTCAAAAATTGGATCACTCATAATTTTAAGACTTTTTTTTAACTTTGCCAATGCCTTTACTTTGGTTTGGCATACATTTTTCTGATTGCATCTTTGAACCACCTAACATGGTACTTTTGTATTTTTTAATTAGTCCACATGTTGTGACTGCTGCTGGCAAGGCCAGCATTTATTGTCCATCCCTAATTTTCCTTGAGAAGGTAGTGGTGAGCTGCAGCCTTGAACTGCTGCAGTCCATGTGGTTTAGGACAGACCCCCCACACTGTTATTGGGTAGGGAGTTCCAGGATTTTGACCCAGTAACCTGAAAGAATGGCGATGTATTTCCAAATCAGGATGGTATGTGACTTGGAAGGGAGCTTGCAGGTGGCCGTGCTTCCATAAGGTAAGTTGCTGGTTTTGTACTCCCAACATCATCTTTTTAAATTGTAAAATTATTATTTTTTTATAGCAACTATTTTCCACTTCACCACATACTGGCTAGTGAATTTTTAGTGTAAAAGTAATTGGAATTTAGCCACAGTAACTCAAATACTGATGTCATCACAACTGGCAGTGCAAAAGAAGAATTAAGAGAAAATTGGCATTTGAGAATGACTTTAAAAGCAAACTTTACATCATTTGAACTAAATCTTTTTCTGGCAATTCATCTTTCATGTGGATATTAACAAAATTAAGTAAACTAATTGTCATAACCAGAAAGTTGAAAGTAAAAGCATGACACATGAGGGGAGAGGATGCTTGGGCACACTCTTCACTGCTAGAGTTGTTTATTTGCAGCCTATCTATTTACTTTGGACATTTTGAAAAATTAACCTGACATCTTTGTTTCAAGCTACAGAATATTCTTTATGCTATTTTCATGGATTCCTAAACTGTTTGTTTTGTATTGGAATTGTAAAAAAATATTTACAGGGTAGCTTCTGAAGAAAGTCACTGGTATTGAAATCTGTTTAGTTAGGATGGCTTTATGTCCGCATCACAGGCTGAGTGCCAAAAATAAATCTGTGCATTGTACAAGTGTACAATATATGTTTTAAGCATGGGTTTCATTGTCTAGGTGGAATTTAGCTGCTCATCACTCATTTTGTGTGCCTTGGATTTTGTAGCTTATTAAATTCTTTGGTAAATTTGCTCTCCATTACAATGTTTTATAAAAGTAGCTAACAAGCAGTCTCGATCGCCAAAAATGTTATGCAAACATTGAATATTTTAACGTTTTATTGCTGGTGCTGATATTCAAACCTCACTGAATTATTCTAAGAACATTTTGACAGTGCTGTTCCACTAAATAGCTCTTTATTTTTCTTAAATGGGATGTGGGTGTCACCAATAAGGTTAGCATTTGTTGCGCATCCCTAACTACCCTTAAACTGGGTGGCTTGCCAGACCATTTTGGAGGGTAAGAGGTCAACCACATTACTGTGGGTCAGGAGTCATACACAGGCCAGAACTGATGAGGTTGGCGGATTTCCTTCCCAAAGGGGGATCAGTGAACACAATAGGTTTTTAGAACAATCACTAGTCGTTTTTTGAGTCTAGCTTTTATAATTTCTGATTTGAAATTAAATTCAACCAGCTGCTGTGGTGGGATTTGGACCCATGACTCCAACACATTAGCCTAGACCTCTGGATTACAAGTCCAGTCATGATGTGGAGATACCGGCGTTGGACTGGGGTAAACACAATAAGAAGTTTAACAACACCAGGTTAAAGTCCAACAGGTTTATTTGGTAGCAAAAGCCACACAAGCTTTCGGAGCTCTAAGCTCATGTCACACTATTTGTAACTCCCACAGTTGCGTGGACCTGCAGAGTTTCACTGGCTGTCTTGTCTGGAGACAATACACATCTTTTTAGCCTGTCTTGGTGCTCTCCCCATTCACATTGTTTTGTTTCTTAAAGACTTGATTAGTTGTAAGTATTCGCATTCCAACCATTATTCATGTAAATTGAGTCTGTGTCTTTATAAGCTCTGTTTGTGAACAGAATTCCCACTCACCTGAAGAAGGGGCTTAGAGCTCCGAAAGCTTGTGTGGCTTTTGCTACCAAATAAACCTGTTGGACTTTAACCTGGTGTTGTCAAACTTCTTACTGTGTTTACAAGTCCAGTGTCAACACTACACCACCACCATTTCCCCACAGTTGGGAAGCTGGCCGTTAATGTTTGATGAATGCCAGTATTGACCAATGTTGTACCCAAATGCATGTTTCCCATTGCTGTGATGCTGAAATTGAAAATTGAAACTAAATGTGTGACATTAAGGAAAAAGGGTGAGATTAGTAAGGTGCTGTGCTTAAGAATTTAAATTAAATATGAAGTACTACATGTTAAATACCTACTCATTTGTCCATATCCATCACAGTTGGGTGCTGTTTGTTTTAGTGAGCCCCTTACCTGCCCAAAAATGAATTTTTAAAAAAAGTCTTGTAGAATTTTTGTTACAAAGTTTGGATCATTGTCTGCCCTGCCATACAGCTGGGGTCAGATGGCCAGTTCCCACACCTTGTCAAATATTTGGAACCAGGTGTGAGGAAATGATCAGGAATGTCCCAGGTCGATATGGGTTAAAATTGGGAGTGGTTGCTTGGTGATCCAGTACATTGATAAGCTCTTGGTTAGTGAACTAATTATCTTATAGCACCTAAATAAATTAATCAGACAACAGAACAACAGCTTCAATCATTTTGGGTTGGGCAAAGTCTAAATTGTCTATTTCCTTTGTTTAGGTGAATCTTTCCTGTGCTACAACCCTCACAAAAACTACTGGGGCTGTTTGACACCAATGAGCGTGCCCAGATCCCAGGGGCTGTCAGCTGTCTGTAAAGGTTCTATCTACTACGTAGCTGGAATTTGTAAAGCACATCAACGGATGCTTACAGTCGAGTCTTACGACATTCAACTTAACAAATGGGTGCAGAAGAAGGACCTTCCACTGGATCAGTCCACAAATCCCTACATTAAACTCTTTTTGCTCCTTAACAAACTGCACCTTTTTGTGCGAGCAACACAGGTGGTGGTGGAGGAACATGTTTTTCGCACAAGCCGTAAGAACTCTTTGTACCAATATGATGAAGAATCTGATCAGTGGAAGAAAGTGTACGAGTCACCAGACAAGTTATGGGACCTCGGTCGCCATTTTGAATGTGTTGTTGCCAAACTTTATCCACAATGTCTTCAGAAAGTGTTTTGATTTTCTTCAGGCAACTTGCATGAACTATTGGTGTGACATGGGCTAACAGTATTTTGTGTAATCAAAATGGCTGTTTTAAAAGCACTAATGAAAGAGGATCGGTGCTTTTGAAAGTAGCAGTGTTTTTGAAATTGTTCAGAAGTTTAGTTTTATAATCAAATTTTACTAACGTTTCACTGGTGCTCGGGAATATAAAAGTGCAATTACTTACACGAATTATAGCTTATTTTTTATTTTTAGCTGGCTCATTCAGTGGCATTTCTTGAATTGTATAGCAGTTGTCCATTGCCTGGCAATCTTAAAACTATGCAGACTAGCAGGCAAAATTCAGCTTGGCAGTGAGAAATTGTTTTGCCCAATGATATGGAAAAACTAAAGCCTTTAATGAGACATACGGGTATAAATTTGTTCAAAATTAAGAGCGTCTGTATTTTTTAAGTGTCTGTATTTGAGAGTTGACCATTTTACATTTAGTGACCTGATTTAAATGTGAAAGTATTTTGATGGCTAGATCTTAAAGGGAAGTAAGTGAATTGAATGGTTTTTACATCAAATAACCAGTGACTCAGCAATTGAAATATTGTACCAGGATCGAGCCTTGGAATTAGTGTGCACTGCATAGCAGTGTATTATGTAAATTTATTTCACTCAGTCCCTTCATTGCTTAAAAATTTGAATAAATCTGTCTTAATTACACAGCTTTGAAAGACTGAAAATATGCAATTCACAAGTGATAAACCTTTAGCCAGTTAATGAATATGACAACTACTTGGGGTGCATCTACCTACTGTCGTAACAGGGTATATAGTTTTACAGTGGAACAGTGTGGAAAAATAGTTGATTTATCCACTTTGCAAACTAAATTAATATTTTTTGCAATAAATGGCTTCTGGAAGTATTGTGATCAGTTATTGGTGCTGCACTAAAACCGGAGCTTTGCCAACTTAACTTTATAGGGCAGCATTCAATGTCTCCTCCACTTATTTTGAGCCGACTGGATTTGCTGTGGTGAGTCTGGCATTTTGTAACTTGAGAATGAAGTGGATAATGTATCGTCTTTTTGCTTCTTGAATACACCTCGAGCTACTGCAGAAGCTAAAACTAAGATTGCCTCCTTTCTATGAAGCACTGTCAAATTTTGTGTATTTTACATGAAGTCTTATTTTCATATCTAGTATGTTCTTCAACCTTTTTGAACTTGCAGCATAATCCACCTAAGATATGAATTGCACAGATGCAAAACATCCCTATCTTGTATTGAGTTCACATTCGGACCAGATTTCCTAACATTGGTGTAATCCGATTGCCCAATTTTAATGATGCCATGTACATTCTGCTGACTAATGATATGGATCTTTAATGAAAACATCCTTCTATCTTGCAAGTATAGTAAAGCAAACTCTCATAGTATTTCCAAATGCTAACAGTTCTGATGAGCTGCTCATATATGACTTACTGAAGCTGTATATCTTTTTATGACTATAAAATCATTAAAGTAACTTTCTTACATTGTATAATCTAAAACCATGTCCTGTTTAAATTCAGTGCGCGAATAACAAATATTTTATGTACTATGAAGTTGGCAAACTTTTAAAAATTGAATGGAAGTTATAAGTGTGTTACCTAATGTAGAAAATAGTTTGCATGCACTAGATGGCACTAAATCATCTTTCTTTGCATTAGCATGCAAATACTTCCGGGGAGCGGTGGGGGGACAGCAAGTTATGCGAGCAGCAAAATTCCATCCATGGGAAATTGGTATCTACAACTGAATGGATGTAGTATACTGTCTTGTGATCCCGATTCCATCATTGCCCATCAGGAAGCATTCACCTTTATTGCAAGAATCCTAATTCTTTCCAAGTTTTTACATTTCCTCTTGAATGATTTGAGTTAAACTGCACTGATTTGAATTTTCCTAGTCTGCAACCAGTAGATTTGATTGTGTTCTACATCTTGTAAATTGTCTTATTGTAATTCCATCAAATAATTTCTGATGGACTGGACACCTTGGCATAAGGTTTTAGTGAATTAAAACCTGATTTCAATGTTCAGTCCATGCAACTGTTTGCATTTCATTCAAGGTGAAGGTAAATTTAAGATTCCTAATGTCCATAATACAATGCAAAAGCTATATTGAAAATAATCTAAAATGGACTGAGGAGCTGAGGGCCACATAAATCAGTGTAATCTAAACAGAGCTAGTCAGTAAATAATTAAACCGGTACATTGATAGATATTTAGTAGTTCCACCTTTCTCAAATTCTTGTGCGAAAATAGTTTCAAAACTTTGCTTTGTCTACTTTCAATCAGTTGAGCAGTGGACAGCACTGATTCTGAGTATGGGGTTTGCCACATTTCTAAGTAACTTGTACAATACAGTCAGTTGTAATCAGATGGGTTTTTAACTCTTGGAGCTGAGCATTGTTTATGAAAGCAGATATGAGTTAGATAGTTGTCCTTGGGAATTGGTTGATGTTGTGGGTTTGGTTACACTGTGATAGAACTGAATTCTAGATGACATTGATGGGAACTTTCTTTGGCTGTAAAGGTACTGCAAGAAGCAACTGGGAACCTAGGCTTTGGTCAGTCAATATACAGAGCTACCCACAAATTAAATTCAGACCTTAAAAAACAAAATGCACTACTGTCAATGGGAATACTCTGACCTGAACACCAGAGGCGTTGAATGAGTGCTAAAAGGCAAACTAGGGATGTTTGATCTGGCATTTCAAATGGCAGAATGTTGCATTTCCAACTGAGCCTCTTGTCTTGAATTTATTGCTCCAATCATTAAAAGATGTACTAAATCATCTTGCCCTGCATTAACATGCAAAATCTTCCCAGGTGAAAAAGAATTAAGTTTATAAAAGCAGTAAAATTGCATAGGGAACTGGTATATACAACTGAATGCAAGTACCACTATCTTTTGATCCATTGATGCCTCAGGATTTTTTTTGTTCTTCATGTGACTTTCCTGCATTTGGTGTTTACAGCTTTGAATTCCAGAACTCCACACTACCCTGGGCATGCCACGTTATCTTGTAGCAAAACGTTGAGAGAACCAAATCTCAGAAGTTCTGTAATTGTGTGGTAGTACACATGACAACATTCTGATGTGCGTTCACAGTCAATTCCAGTTATATTGGCTGATGTTTTGACGAGCTGAAGCATTCGGTACCTCAAGTGGTCGGCAAGCCAACTAGCTAATTGAGTAGACTTGATCTCTTTTCATTTTCAGTTGCTCCTTCAAACTATCACAGAAACCTAACTATAGCACATGCTTTGCTACAATGTAGGTAGCCTTTATTTTTTTCAGATGGTGCATTTAAATGGGTTAAATGCCTTTGTTTTAGCTGGCATTGTGCATTTTCCTATTATCAATTTTATACATTTACAAAATCTCTTTTTTTTTGTCCTATAAATGCTTGAAGAGGGAGTTCTGCCCACAAATTTGGCACGTTTTATCCATACTTTAATAGGAATGGCGGAAATCTGAAATAAACATTCACTATTTTCTGCCTGGAAAAATGTTAATGGCAGCTATATTATAAAATGAAAATGGCAAAACTTAGTTTTCCTTCCCATCCTGAATTCAGGAATATCCTGAGTGTTGTGTATTAAATTAAGTTAAAGCAATAATGAAGGTCCAGCTAAAAGTTTGTGGGCGGTAACATTTTAGGTATGGCATTCTTACAGAACTTAGTTACAACAACTTGTCTTTTTTTGACTGCAACACTGATTACTTACAACAGTGCACTGCAAAGATACCCCCTAATGGTTCAAACTGATTTCTTTTAAGTTTTGTTTATTTTTTCATTACGAAGTACTTCAACTTCAATCTTTGTATTTTTAACCACTTGCAACTTTGCAACTGCAAACTTTTTGAAGCACCTTTCCACATATAGACCGGAATTTTACTGACACGCCCACCCTAGAATCGGAATCGCAGAACGGCATTCTCAATTGGCCTGGGGCGTACGAGACGGTAGAATTCCAGCAATAATGTTGCATTAATTAGTGTCAGAAGCTATATCATGGAAGATGTAAGGCTTAATTTCAAAAAACCTGTAATTTTCTTAATTAGACAACATTGCTGCTGTTTAGGACAATCTTTTTATTTATAGAGGATATATCGACTTTGGCGGGGGGGGGGGGGGATGGATTTGATTTGGCCTGAAAATTATAAAATAGGGTCGGTTTAGCAAATGAGTCCTCATTGCACCATGTGATAGTCAACTTGAATTGTACAAATACAAAAGCTGGTTTCTGATTTGTGAAGTTGAATCTGCATTTTTGTAAAAGAATTTGTAGAATTTAGATATATTTGCACTGTAGATTTGCTGGATTATTTGTTCTTTGCTTCAGCTGTCAAAGCTGTTCATTCCATTGTGTGCAAAGACTTGGCTATAGTTAACGTTTTTGATGTGACTTGAAATGTATGTTCAGGTTTATATGTAATCACTTGAATTTTTTTTTGAGAAATGTAAAAGACATCTAGCTTGTACTTGCACATGATTTGAATTGAATGCTTTAGAATTGGTGTTCGGATGGGATAAGCTGGTTTACTTGATATGTGATGTAGTTTAAAGTACTGTGTGACCTGTAATGAAATGAGACTATATTCTTGAAATAAATTGATTAAAAGATGGACGGTTGAGCTTCTCTGAACTCTATGAACGGTAATCATTTTGATTGGCTATTCTTTCTCACATCTTTCACACACACCACAAAACAAGGCCTACCGATACATACTGAGGGACAGAACATTCTGATTTTAGCACCGTTTAGGAGCGCTGCATCTGATTTCCTGATAGAAAGTTTAATTAGAGCCTCCCCTAACTATCAATTTGCAGTACCTGCATTTACTGCAAAAAATAGTTGTTCTGATATCTCTTGATTGCCTAAAGCTTGAAATTATGATGTCTGCCATTAAGTATAATGTCAGCACGTGGCTCCTCAGCTGAAGGGATCTACTTAATTTGCTGGTGAATAAATTGTAAAGTGACATCAAGCTGTACTTCAACATTGGGTTGAGTGAGTATCTTGAGAAAATCAGTTTAATGTCCTACAAAAGGCTTTTTAAAAAGTTCAGTAGCTTTACAAAACCAGTTTTTGAATTTAGTTTTGGCAGGGCCATCAAGGAATGTGCCTTTGCATCACTTTTTCACCTGAATGACTTGTTCAGTGCTGCCAGAAATTGTAATATTGGTACCAAGAATGCAAGTACAGCAGATACTAAAGAAAGCAAATGGAATGTTGGCATTTATAGCTAAAGGAATAGAATATAAAGGTAAGGAAGTATTGTTGCAACTATACAAAGCATTGGTGAGACGGCACCTGGAGTATTGTGCACAGTTTTGGGCCCCTTATTTGAGGAAAGATGTAGTGGCATTGGAGGCAGTTCAGAGGAGGTTCACTAGATTGATTCCAGAGGTGAGGTGTTTGTCACATGAGAGATTGAACAGTTTAGGCCTATACTCTGGAATTTAGAAGGATGAGGGGAGATCAAATTGAGGTATACAAGATGATAAAAGGTCTGGATAAAGTAGATGTGGAGCGGATGTTTCTGCTGGTGGGGCATTCTAGGATGAGAGGCATAGTTTTAGGATAAGAGGTAGAAAATTTAAAACAGAGTTGAGGAGAGACGACTACTCTCAAAGGATTGTGAATCTGGAATTCACTCCCCCAAAGTGTGGTGGATGTTGGGACAGAGAGTAAATTTGAGGAGTTACAGATTTTTAATTGGTGATGGGTTGAAGGGTTATGGGGATGAGGAGCATATCAGCCATGATCGAATGGCAGAGCAGATTAGATGGGCCATTTGGCCTAATTCTGCTCCTATATCTTATGAACTTATGAAGAAATGTTATTTATTATCACAAGTAGGCTTCCATTAACACTGCAATGAAGTTGCTGTGAAAATCCCCTAGTCGCCACACTCTGGTGCTTGTTCAGGTACAGAGGAAGAATCTAGCATAACTGGCATGTCTTTCGGACTGTGGGAGGAAACCGGAGCACTTGGAGGAAACCCGCACAGACACGGGGAGAACTTGCAGATTCCGCACAGTGACCCAAGCTGGGAATCTTAACCTGGGTCCCTGGCGCTTTGAGGCAGCAGTGCTAACCACTGTGCTACCACTACAATCTTTGACACGTTTCTTGGTTTAGTTTGCCACAGAAAGCAAGAACGCTTTACCACCTTTTGTTTCTTAGCCAAGTCCAGTGTGGAAAAACTGACAATTTGCCAAAGTTGTTTAAGCAGGGATTCTCAACTGGGTTTCCATCAGAGCGTTTCATGGATTTTGCCAATATGTAGGCAAAAATAGTCCTTTATCCTGATGACATAGGATGGCACCCATTCTGATATCTGTTCAGTCCTACAGTGTGCATGTGGTTTGCTGATGTCACTGAGGAGTGGAAAAGGATTGGAAGCCATCAGCAACAATACCATGTTTGACAAGGAGTCGTCGTTCTAAACCATGGAGGTAAAGAATGTACTCGGTGACTGCATACATGGAGATAGTACTAACAGCTGAAAACAGGCTGTGACATCTAATTAAGCCCCAATTCTCACAGGGTGGGGGAGGAATTGATTACAATGAAGTGGACTATTTACAATCAACCCTTTCCCTTGCCAACACATCATGGATATGGCATCTGTCCTCTGTGTGGGGTCCAACTGTGCTGGGGTCAATATTTAGGCATCTATTCCAGTAAACTGAGGCAGGAGGTCAAGCCTAGCACCTCATGTTGCACTTCCATGGGAGAGGCAATGAATTAATGTGCTGCAGGTTCACAATATGACTCACCAAAATGTCCTCTTTAAGTGGAGGCAAAAGCAAACTAATGCAATAAACACAAAACAGCTGGTCAGTCAGCGGCTAAAGAGCAGAGGATGTCTCTTCACAGCCAGACAGTGAAGGAGAGCACTGGAGTCTAGTGTTATGCACTTCCAACCTTTTATTTATAGATATTGTGGATCCTATACCTCTAAACAGCAACCATACTTTTTTCTTGTCCTCACCAAAGTTGAGTCCCAAATTAATATGTATCTAATTATGAGGCCAATTTATCAATTGGGTTAAGACAGAGTTTTCCAAGTATTTTGAGCCACAGAACTCCTACTGACCTCCCAAGTGCATCAGGGAACCTCAAATGTTGATGTCATTTTTTCCCCTTGAAATAGGTATGAACACAAATCAGATGTAAACACGACTTCTCCAGCTATATCTATCCACATATTAGGAATTAAGAGCCGTCGCACAGTCACAATTCATTCGACAACTCCATCTTGCCTTTTGTTATTAATGGGAGGAATGATGCTGGAAAGCTGATAGTCATATCTGACACACACACCCTCTCCCTCATACACGCCCATTCCCCTCTATCTTTCATGTGCACTCACATATCCATCCCTCTCCCACGCACACAAACGTCTCTTTCTCTTTCACTCACACATGTCCCCTCTTGCATGTCCCCCCTCACACGTAGCTCCTCACACATGACCCCATCTCTCATGTGTCCCCCTCTCACTCTCACGTCCCCCTCATACACACATATCCCCCCCCCAATATGAACGTTCCCCCTCTCTCACATGCACGTTCCCCCTCACACACGTCCCCCCCCCTCTCATTCTAACACATGCCACCCTCTCTCGCGCGCAGCCCCCCTAGCTCCCTCACACACACTCCCACTCTCCCTCCCCCTTCTATTACTCCCCCACACACTCACCCCTCTTTTCACACTCCGAGGCCCGTGCTGAGCCCACCCACCCACTCCAATGTATGCATTCAGAGTTCCATTCGGAGGCCCTTTTTTCCCATCACTGCTGAAGTCAGGGTCTGATTGGACACAGTAAGAAGTTTAACAACACCAGGTTAAAGTCCAACAGGTTTATTTGGTAGCAAAAGCCACACAAGCTTTCGAGGCTCTGAGCCCCTTCTTCAGGTGAGTGGGAATTCTGTTCACAAACAGAACTTATAAGACACAGACTCAATTTACATGAATAATGGTTGGAATGCGAATACTTACAACTAATCCAGTCTTTAAGAAACAAAACAATGGGAGTGGAGAGAGCATCAAGACAGGCTAAAAAGATGTGTATTGTCTCCAGACAAGACAGCCAGTGAAACTCTGCAGGTCCACGCAACTGTGGGAGTTACAAATAGTGTGACATAAATTCTGATTCTAGGATCGCATGATAAAGACTCAGGAGGAAAAAAGCAGAAATATTTATGTGAAATAGTGTGACATAAACCCAATATCCCGGTTGAGGCCGTCCTTGTGTGTGCGGAACCTGGCTATCAGTTTCTGCTCCGCGACTCTGCGCTGTCGTGTGTCGCGAAGGCCGCCTTGGAGAACGCTTACCCGAATATCAGAGGCCGAATGCCCGTGACACATCATAACAAATCTGATTGGACAAACAGCCCTGCAGCATTTTTCAAATTTTCCTCTCTTGCCCCGGGCCCCCAGGATTCCGTGGAACCCAGTTTGGGAACCCCTGGGTTAGGATATCATATCCTTATCAAAGACTTCCGTGCAGTTGTCTTGGAACCAAAAGAATCAATACATTTTGGACGAGGATACTGAGTCAAAATTTGAGCAATTTTCTTGGCAGTTATTAATTGTCATGCAGTAGCTTTTCAGTGTACTGCCCTTGGCATTCTACATGTTTTGAAATAAGGAGACTTGACTGATACTCTTTGATCCTTTGTAGTTGGACATTGTCCACTGGTTTTTATTCCAAGCAAGATTGAGATGAAATAGAATTTTAATGGAAATAAATGTGAAGTTGTGCATTTTGTAGGATTGTATAGGAAATAGGTCTAAATAGGGCACTGGAGTAAAAGGAAACATATCACTATGTAGTGACATAAGTTCACAGATTAATATTTAAAGAGATAGAATTTTCTAATGAACCTGGGTTAGATCAGAGTTCAATGCACCTTTCTAGTCTCCATATTATAAAAAGATTGAGACACTGGAGAAGGGCAAAACATATTTCCAAGGATACTGCCAGAACTGAGATCACTTATCAGGAAGAATTGAGAGGGTGGGAAGAGGGCAAACTAAGCTCTTTTATTTTTCTTGCTGTTTGCAAATAGTGGTGTTTTAGTTTTTGAAACAGACTGTTGTGTCTTGCCCCAAATCCTCTCTTTGTGAAGTCAATTTCAGAGGATATAAATGTATTGGAGGTGGTTCAAAGGAGGTTTACTAGATTGATATCAGGAATGAGCGGGTTGTCTTACGAGGAAAGGTTAGACAAGCTGGCCTTGTTTCTGCTGAAGTTTAGAAGAGTGAGGGGTGACTTGATACAAGATCCTGAACGGTCTTGACAAGGTAGAAGTGGAAAGAATATTTCCTCTTGTGGGAGAGTTTAGAATTCAGGGGTGCCCTTTAAAAACAGAGATGAGAATTTATTTCTCTCCAAGTGTTGCGAGACTTTGAAACTCTCTGCGTCAGTAGGTGGTGGAGGCAGGATGATTGAATATTTTTAAGGCCAAGGTAGTTAGAAACTTAGAAACCCTACAGCACAGAAAGAGGCCATTCGGCCCATCGAGTCTGCACCGACCACAATCCCACCCAGGCCCTACCCTCATATCCCTACATATTTATCCACTAATCCCTCTAACCTACGCATCCCAGGACACTAAGGGCAATTTTAGCATAGCCATCAACCTAACCCGCACATCTTTGGACTGTGGGAGGAAACCGGAGCACCCGGAGGAAACCCACGCAGACACGAGGAGAATGTGCAAACTCCACACAGACAGTGACCCAAGCCAGGAATCGAACCCAGGTCCCTGGAGCTGTGAAGCAGCAGTGCTAACCACTGTGCTACCGTGCTGAAGGGCAACGTTAGATTCTCGTTAGGCAAGGGCATCAAAGTTCATCAGGGGTAGATGGGAATGTAGAATTTGAAACAAACAGATCAGCTGTGATCTTCTCAAATGACGGAATAGACTTGAGGGATGGAATTATCTACTCCGATTTCTTATGTTTGTAAGTAACTTGCAGCAAACTCACCACGGGGTTAAATCAGAAGTATTGTTTATTGATGCATTAAAACCTGAGGGTAGAGTTGCAGCTACATTGACACACAGCGCAAGTGGGAGATAGGAAAGAGAAGTTTTACAACTAGTAATAACTCAGAACAAAAATAGGAATATTAATTCTAATTGTGTGACTCTTGAATCCAGAATGTTGGAGTCCAGTAAGCGTTCCTTCATGTAGGGCTGAAAATTCAGGCAGGTTCAGCTAGCTGAAGGGTTTAAAAATAAAAGGGCGGCATGGACAAGTTGGGCCAAAGGGCCTGTTTCCATGCTGTAAACCTCTATGACTCTATGAATTGCCAAATTCCTTCAAAGGTAATGATGAAACGGCAAGATGAGATTGGTATACAGAAACCTGATTCGCTGTACAGACAATGGCAGGAACCTTCCAAAAAATCTGGGGACAGTTTAAACTAGAATAGTTGGGGGGTGGGAATCAAAATGTGGTGACTGGGAGAGAGGAGGTTAGAGTAAAAATAAGAGGGGCTGGTCGGCAGTGTGAGAGGAAGGATAGGCAGGTGAAGGGGAAGGGGAGCTCTCAGACCGAAGGGTTGAGGTGTGTTTATTTTAACGCAAGGAGTATAGTGAACAAAATGGATGAGCTTAGAGCGTGGATCACTGTTTGGAAGTGTGATGTGGTGGCCATTACAGAGACTTGGTTATCTCAGGGTCAGAACTGGGTATTTCAAGTGCCGGGTTTCAGATGTTTCAGGAGGGACAGGGAAGGAGGCAAAAGAGGTGGGGGAGTGGCACTGTTGATCAGGGATAGTGTCACAGCTGTAGAAAAGATGGATGCCACGGAAGGATTGTCTACGGAATCTCTGTGGGTGGAGGTTAGGAACAGGAAGGGGTCGGTAACTTTACTGGGTGTTTTCTATAGGCCGCCCAATAGTAGCAGGGATGTGGAGGAGCAGATTGGGAAGCAGATTCTGGAGAGATGTGATAATAACAGAGTGGTCGTGATGGGAGATTTTAATTTCCCAAATATCGATTGGAATATCTCTAGGGTAAGGGGTTTCGATGGAGAGGAGTTTGTTAGGTGTGTTCAGGAGAGCTTCCTGACACAGTATGTGGATAAGCCTACAAGAGGAGAGGCTGTGCTTGATTTGATATTAGGAAATGAACCTGGGCAGGTGTCAAATCTATCAGTGGGAGAGCATTTTGGGGATAGTGATCATAACTCTATCTCCTTTACACTAGCATTGGAGAGAGATAGGATCAGCCGAGCTAGGAAAGTGTTTATCTGGAGTAAGGGCAACTATGATGCTATTAGGCAGAAAATTAGAGGCATAAATTGGAAGGAGGTTTTCTCAGGGAAATGTACGGAAGAAATGTGGCAAATTTTCAAAGAAAATTTGTCTGGAGCTCTGCACGGCAATGTTCCGGTGCGACAGGGGAGTTATGGTAGGTTACAGGAACCGTGGTGCACAAAAGCTGTAACGGATTTAGTCAGGAAGAAAAGAAAAGCCTACAAAAGGTTCAGGGAGCTAGGTAATGTTAGAAATCTAGAAGGGTATACGACTAGTAGGAAGGAACTAAAGAGGGAAATTAAAAGAGCCAGGAGGGGACAGGAGAAGGCCAGTTCTGAATCCACAAAGCAGACAGGATAAAGGAAAACCCCAAGGCATTCTACAAGTATGTGAAGAGCAAGAGGATAAGATGTGACGGTGGGAAAGTCTGTATTGAACCGGTTGAAATAGCAGAGGTACTCAATGAATACTTTGCTTCAATATTCACAGTGGAAAAGGATCTTGGTAGTTGCAGTGCAGACTTGCAGTGGACTGGGAAGATTGAGCATGTGGGCATTAGGAAAGAGGATGTGTTGGAGCTGTTGAAAAGCATCATGTTAGATAAATTGCCGGGACCGGATGGGATGTATCCCAGGTTACTGTGGGAGGCGAGGGAAGAGATTGCTGATCCTCTGGCGATGATCTTTGCGTCGTCAATGGAGACGGGAGAGGTTCCAGAGGATTGGAGGATGGCAGATGTGGTTCTGTTATTCAAGAAAGGGAGAAGAGATAGCCCAGGAAATTATAGACCGGTGAGTCTAATCTCAGTGGTTGGTAAGTTGATGGAGAAGATCCTGAGAGGCAGGATTTATGAACATTTGGAAAGGAATAGTATGATCAGAAGTAGCCAGCACGGCTTTGTCCAAGGCAGATCATGCCTTACGAGTCTGATTGAGTTTTTTGAAGATGTGACTAGACACTTTGACGGGGGAAGAGCGGTAGATGTGGTTTATATGGATTTCAGTAAGGCGTTTGATAAGATGCCCCATGCAAGGCTTATGGAGAAAGTGAAGGGGCATGGGATACAAGGGGACGTTGCTTTGTGGATTCAGAACTGGCTTGCCCACAGAAGGCAAAGAGTGGTTGTAGATGGGTCTTTTTCAGACTGGAGGTCGGTCACCAGTGGGGTGCCCCAGGGATCTGTTCTGGGACCCTTGCTCTTTGTGATTTTTATAAATGACCTGGATGAGGAAGTGGAAGGATGGGTTGGCAAGTTTGCTGATGACACAAAGGTTGGTGGGGTTGTGGACAGTGTAGAGGGATGTCAGCAGTTGCAACGAGACATAGATAAGATGCAAGACTGGGCGGAGAAGTGGCAGATGGACTTCAACCCAGATAAGTGTGTGGTGGTTCATTTTGGCAGGTCGAATAGGATGGAAGAATATAATATTCAGGGTAAGACGCTTGGCAGTGTGGAAAAACAGAGGGATCTTGGGGTCTGGGTTCATAGGACACTCAAAGCGGCGTCGCTGGTAGAGGCTGTGGTTAAGAAGGCGTATGGATTACTGGCCTTCATCAATAGAGGAATTGAGTTTAGAAATCGGGAGATAATGCTGCAGATGTATAGGACCCTGGTCAGACCCCACCTGGAGTACTGTGCCCAGTTCTGGTCGCCTCATTACAGAAAGGATGTGGAAACCATAGAACGGGTGCAGAGGAGACTTACGAGGATGTTGCCGGGATTAAGTGGTATGCCTTATGAGGATAGGTTGAGAGAGCTAGGTCTATTCTCCTTGGAGAGGCGAAGGATGACAGGTGACCTGATAGAGGTGTATAAGATGTTGAGAGGTATTGATAGAGTGGATTCTCTGAGGCTTTTACCCAGGGCTGAAATGGTTGTCACGAGAGGCCACAGGTTTAGGGTGCTGGGGAGTAGGTATAGAGGAGATGTTAGGGGTAAGTTTTTCACTCAGAGGGTGGTGGGGTGCGTGGAATCGGCTGACGGTAGTGGTGGTGGAAGCGGATTCGATTGAGTCTTTTAAGAGACTTTTGGATAGGTTCATGGAGGTTAGTAAGATAGAGGGTTATAGATGAGCCTAGAAGGTAAGGAAATTGTTCGGCACAACTTGTGGGCCGAAGGGCCTGTTTGTGCTGTAGCTTTTCTATGTTCTATGTTCTAAAATCAGGCTTCCAGGAGGTTTAGACTTGAGGCAGGCTTTGCTGTCACTATGGAGTCTTGCTTTGGTGTTGACCGGCTGTTAACAGCAGCCTATCCAGGGAGACCAGCAATGTAACATTAAAACTTTCTAGCCAAAGGAGCTTAACCATGTGGCCTTGCCCACTGATGAATCAGTTTCAGGTTAACAATCAGTTAAGCTCTGATGAAGGGTCATCCAGTCTTGAAGCGTTAGCTCCATTCTCTTTCCACAGATGCTGTCACATCTGCTGAGATTTTCCAGCATTTTCTGGTTTTGTTTCAGATTCCAGCATCTGCAATAATTTGCTTTTATAACAACCAGTTTCTATGGTCAAATTCAGTTGTTCGCCTTAACAGATATATGGTGGCTATTAGCACCTCTACAAGTATAATGAGATTAATGGCTCCCTGTCTTTCTTATAAGTGTTTTAATTGCAATCCATGTTGAAGAGGTTGAGAAATATGAGGCCTATATAATCTATGCTTTCTATGTCTAAACATCCTGATCATATATAAGTGTCTTATTATTAGTCATAGAGCAGAATCCCCCAAGTGGATGCACGTTTGGGTGCAATCTGACTCAGGACCACTTGAAAAGTTAAAGCCCCTATAGTCTTCAGAAGAGATGGTTGCATATGGAGGTCCTAGAGCTTCAGAATCTCAGGCAGTTTGCTAATATACAAACTTGTGAACAAGGAACAGGAGTAGGCCAGTTGGCCCTTTGAGCCTGCTCTGCCATTTAATAAGATCATGGCTGATCTGATGGTAATCTCAAATCTGTATCTTGCCTACCACTGGTAACCTATCACTCCCTTGCTTAACAAAAATCTTTCCACACCTGCCTTCAGAATATTCAAAGACTCTCTTCCTGAAAAGGTGGTGGAAGCAGATTTCTTCCTGAAAAGGTGGTGGAAGCAGATTTCCAAAGACTCTCAAATTGCTGGGAGAAAAAATTCTGGAATTGTTATAGCTCTAGCTCGTTAGAGGGGTCAGTTTTTGTTCAAAGCGTGCAGGAAGGTTTTTTGACTCAGTATGTAGACAGGCCAACTAGAGGTGAGGCTATATTGGATCTGGTGCTGGGAAATGAGCCAGACCAGGTGCTAGACTTGGAAGTTGGTGTGCATTTTGGTGATAGTGACCACAATTCGGTTACGTTCACCTTAGTGATGGAAAGGGATAGGCATGAACCTCGGGCCAGTGGTTTTAGCTGGGGGAAGGGTAATTATGAGGCTATTAGGAGAGAATTAGGAAACATAGGTTGGACTAGGAGATTACAGGGACTGGGAACGTCCGACATGTGGAGTTTTTTCAAGGAGCAGCTACTGCGAGTCTGTGATAGGTATGTCCCTGTCAGGCAAGGAGGAATTGGTAGGGCTAGGGAACCGTGGTGCACCAAAAAAGTTTCTTTGTTGGTTAAAAAGAAAAAGGAGGCTTATGTTCGGATGAGACGTGAGCACTCGGGTAGTGCACTAGAAAGCTTTAGATTGGCTAAGAGGGAGTTGAAGAGCGAGCTTAGAAGGGCTAAAAGGGGACATGAGAAGACTTTGGCGGATAGGGTTAAAGAGAATCCTAAGGCGTTCTATAGGTATGTCAAGAACAGAAGGTTGGTTAGGGCAAGTTTAGGGCCAGTTATAGATGGCAGAGGGAAGTTATGTGTGGAACCGGAGGAGATTGGTGAAGCATTGAACCAATATTTCTCTTCGGTGTTCACGCAAGGGGACATGAATATAGCTGAGGAGGACACTGGGTTGCAAGGGAGTAGAATAGACAGTATTACAGTTGATAAGGAGGATGTGCAGGATATTCTGGAGGGTCTGAAAATAGATAAATCCCCTGGTCCGGATGGGATTTATCCAAGGATTCTCTGGGAGGCAAGAGAAGTGATTGCAGAGCCTCTGGCTCTGATCTTCAGGTCGTCGTTGGCCTCTGGTATAGTACCAGAAGATTGGAGGTTAGCGAATGTTGTCCCATTGTTTAAGAAGGGGAACAGAGACTTCCCCGGGAATTATAGACCGGTGAGTCTCACTTCTGTTGTCGGCAAGATGTTGGAAAAAATTATAAGGGATAGGATTTATAGTTATTTGGAGAGTAATGAATTGATAGGTGATAGTCAGCATGGTTTTGTGGCAGGTAGGTCGTGCCTTACTAACCTTATTGAGTTTTTTGAGAAAGTGACCAAGGAGGTGGATGGGGGCAAGGCAGTGGACGTGGTATATATGGATTTTAGTAAGGCGTTTGATAAGGTTCACCATGGTAGGCTTCTGCAGAAAATGCAGATGTATGGGATTGGGGGTGATCTAGGAAATTGGATCAGGAATTGGCTAGTGGATAGGAAACAGAGGGTGGTGGTTGATAGTAAATATTCATCATGGAGTGCGGTTACAAGTGGTGTACCTCAGGGATCTGTTTTGGGGCCACTGCTGTTTGTAATATTTATTAATGATCTGGATGAGGGTATAGTTGGGTGGATTAGCAAATTTGCTGATGACACCAAAGTCGGTGGTGTGGTAGACAGTGAGGAAGGGTGTCGTAGTTTGCAGGAAGACTTAGACAGGTTGCAAAGTTGGGCCGAGAGGTGGCGGATGGAGTTTAATGCGGAGAAGTGTGAGGTAATTCACTTTGGTAGGAATAACAGATGTGTTGAGTATAGGGCTAACGGGAGGACTTTGAATAGTGTGGAGGAGCAGAGGGATCTAGGTGTATGTGTGCATAGATCCCTGAAAGTTGGGAATCAAGTAGATAAGGTTGTTAAGAAGGCATATGGTGTCTTGGCGTTTATTGGTAGGGGGATTGAATTTAGGAGTCGTAGCGTTATGTTGCAACTGTACACAACTCTGGTGCGGCCGCACTTGGAGTACTGTGTGCAGTTCTGGTCCCCACATTACAGGAAGGATGTGGAGGCTTTGGAGAGGGTGCAGAGGAGGTTTACCAGGATGTTGCCTGGTATGGAGGGGAGATCCTATGAGGAGAGGCTGAGGGATTTGGGATTGTTTTCGCTGGAAAGGCGGCGGCTAAGAGGGGATCTTATTGAAACATATAAGATGATTAGAGGTTTAGATAGGGTGGATAGTGATAGCCTTTTTCCTCTGATGGAGAAATCCAGCACGAGGGGGCATGGCTTTAAATTGAGGGGGGGTAGTTATAGAACCGATGTCAGGGGTAGGTTCTTTACCCAGAGGGTGGTGAGGGATTGGAATGCCCTGCCAGCATCAGTAGTAAATGCGCCTAGTTTGGGGGCGTTTAAGAGATCCGTAGATAGGTTCATGGACGAAAAGAAATTGGTTTAGGTTGGAGGGTCACAGTTTTTTTTTTTAACTGGTCGGTGCAACATCGTGGGCCGAAGGGCCTGTTCTGCGCTGTAATGTTCTATGTTCTATGTTCTACCTCACCTCGGTTTTATATATTTTTTTAAAAAGTGACCCCCAGTTCTCAATTCTCCCACAAGAAGAAACATCCTCTCCATATCCACCCTTTCAAGACCCTTCAGGATCCTAAAGGTATCAATCAGGTTTCTTCTTACTCTTCAAAACTCCAGTGGATACAAACCTAACCTGTCCAACCTTTCCTCATAAGACAACCTGCCCAATCCCAATATTAGGCTGGTAAACCATTTTTGAGCTGCTTCCAACACATTTACATCCTTCCTTAAATAAGGTGATGACTGCACTCCAGATGTGGTCTCGCCAGTGCCTTGTATAACTGAGGCATAACCTCCCTTCTTTTGTATTCAATTCCCCTTTTAACAAGTGATAACATTCCATTAACGTTCCCAATTGCTTGCTGTACCTGCATAAACTAGATTTTTGAAATGGGTCAAAAATAAAATAGTAAAATGGGGGCAAAACCCATTTTTATCCTATTAGTCCTATTCCCTCTTCACTCCTGATTATTTCACTCTGTTAATTCCCCATGAAAGCTAAGGAAATACAGTTTCTAAACTTCAACTTAAATCATCGTGTCAGTGAAGCTGACATAATTGAGATCATTGGAAATGGTGCATATTAGGTTTTTATATCAAATTTGGAGGGACTGATTATATTTTACATTCAACATCTATGAAGGTCAAGTGTCAGCTACATTAGGATATTACTGCACATTTAAAATTAAATGAGAAAGCTAAGTAGTTTGACCCTATGTTTCCCAGTGAAATAAAGCGACTTACTAAAGTTAAAATTTTATAAAGGAATGGAAGAAAAAATGTCCACTGCATTTACAATAAAATAGTTTGATCGAAATGCAGTCTGGGATGGAACTGATGCTGCAAATGGAAGTGTAACTGATTAGAGGTTGGGACAACATTCCAAACACATTTCATATCATATGGCCTGCCTTGTTGACAGCAGCATATATATCATGTAAACGCTTAAGTAGCCATTGCAAATGATTATATATGATGTGACAAAATTTGGACTGCTCATTGCTTCCACTGACAGTAAACTGCATAGATTTGGACATGCAGTCCAGTTTCATGATCTTCATAACACTCCAACATTTTGTTTGTCAAATCTGATTTGCTAAACTACAATGGCATGAAAAGCGAAAGGTCTTGTATTGTGTAAGAAGGCAAGTCTTTGAACTTCTATGCTGTCTTGATTCCTGTCTTGATAAAAGTTCATATTAAAAGCATAAACACGCACAGGAGATAAAAGTAGCTCATAAGTCAATGTGTTCAAAATATCGCTAATAAAATGCAGGAATACAATAAGACAATAAAAATAAGGCACAATTTAGAATGATATAAAAAGCAGCCAAACTCTTAAACTATACCTATTTAGAATGATAAATGATTTTGTGTGCCCACATACTTTGTGATACATTGGGTCAGAATTGCCTTGAACTTTGATGTATCAGCAGTATATTTTTCTTTTTTTCATTTTAAACCCAACATCTGCTTAATAGATGAGCTCACAGCAGCAACCTGAATTGAATCTGTTTACAAATCAAGGGGCATCATCTGAATTTGAGATTGGAAGGAGTTATTTTGTACTGTGTCAGAGGGCTGTGTCCTCAGCTCCTTACTACACTCCTAATATCCCTATGACTGTGTGGCCAAATTCCCCTTCAACTCGATTTTCAAGTTTGCTAATGACACCACTGTAGTGGGTTGGATCCCAAACAATGATAAGACAGAGTACAGGAAAGATAATCTGGTGAATTTGTGCAATGACAATAGTCTCTCCCTCAATGTCAGTAAAATGAAAGGGATAGTCATCTATCTCAGGAAGCGCAGTGGAGGATATGCCCCTGTCTACATCAACAGTGATGAAGTGGAAATGGTCAAGAACTTCAAGTTTCTGGGTGTTCACATCACCAACAATCTGTCCTGGTTCCTCCACACTGACGCTATAGATAAGAATGCCCACCAATGCCTCTACTTTCTCAGGAGGCAAAGGAAATTCAGCATGTCTGCTATGACTCTCACCAACTTCTATGATGCATCAATAGAAAGCATTCTTTCTGGATATATCACAGCTTGGTATGGCTCCTGCTCTGCCCAAGACCACAAGAAACTACAAAGGGTTGTGAACATGGCCCAATCCATCACTCAAACCAGCCTCCCATCCATTGACTCTGTCTACATTTCCCACTGCCTCAGAAAAGCAGCCAGCGTAATCAAGGAACCCACACAACCCAGACATATTCTCTTCCACCTTCTTCCGTTGGGAAAAACATACAAAAGTCTGAGGTCACGTACCCACCGACTCAAGAGCAGCTTCCATCAGACTTTTGAATAGACCTACTGTATACTAAGTTGATCTTTCTATACACCCTAGCTATGACTGTAACACTATATTCTGCATCCTCTCCCTTCCTTCTCCCTTATGTACTCTATGAATGGTATGTTTTTGTCTGTATCGCGCACAGGAAACAATACTTTTCACTGTATACCAATACATGTGACAATAATAAATCAAATCAAATCAGAGGAATCTGTCATGGAGAAGAAGGATGGGAAGTCGAGGATTTAATATAATATCAAACATAAGCAGCACAATTAGATTTTTGTGACAGCTTTGCATGTTTCATGCAAATGATGTCAATGTGTCTAGCAAAGTTTTTAATGCGGATTGTATCCCTTTAAATTGTAGCTTTTGGAAAAAAGGCTAGATTTCAAATTTACATTTTAGAGATTTCAAAGAGACATTGCTTATAAGCAAAAAGGGTGATATTAATAACGGACTGAAATCCACATTTTGATTCTTAAAAGATCTGTTTTAATTCCTTGGAAGACAGCTCAGAACAAGCTTTGCATTCCACATAACAGGTAAGACTTTTTAATATAATACTTTAATGCTTCAACTTTTGGGCAATTTCCTTCATGTCAGTCCAAAACATTTTATAAATGTGCTGCAGTAAGGTAAATTGTTCAATCAAATTATAGTTGAAATTTATTGAAATACAGATTTAAATGAACAGAAAGGGGAAAGCAAGGTGTGTATGAAAGTGGCATAAGATCGAACAGAAAAGACGCACAAGAACAGATTTCAATGCGAGTTATTTGTACTAGCCAGTACAAAGATAATAAGCAGGCTGAGATATTTTTTGCAGCATAGAAAAGAGACAGTGTGCTACATGTAAAGTTGAGTACCAACTGAAACAAGTTTATTCCAGTTTGACTATATATACATACACACATGGTCACAAGAGGGTACTATTACACTCCTCTCGCCTTAATAAGGAAGTATGCAATATTCAAATTCTATTAAACTCATATACATTTGTTTTTCATTTATTTACAAATCCAACTTAACCACTGGTTTCCTATTTCTAAAAGGATGCTTCTTTTCTTGAGCCAAATTCTAGAACTTGGGAAAGGACCTGGACCCATCTGGGCCTGAGGAGAAGTTTTACCCTACAAGAACTGATTTCACCCTTGAACTTCAATTGAAATGTCCACTTCATCAGACATGCCTGTCTGATTATGACTTGGATCAGAACCAGGTTCAGGGATAACTTACATAGGAACATAGGAATTAGGAGCAGAAGTAGCCATCTCAGCTGTTTGATGAGCTCCGCTTTTCAATCAGATCATGGCTGATCTCTCCCTGGTCTCAAATCCATCACCCTACTCGTTCCCCATATGTCTTTAACCTGTTTTTTTAAAAATCAGAAATATATCTATCTCCTTCTTGAAACCATTTAATGATTCAGATTCCACCACACAATGGGGCTGCGAGTTCCATAAATTCACCATCCTCTGCGAGTAGTTGTCCTTCCCCACCTCAGTTTTAAATCTACCGCCTCTCAACCTTTACCTGTGACCTCTTGTTCTGGATTGCCGCACAATGGGAAACATTTGGTCTACATTTACCTTATCAATCCCTTTTAGTCAGTGTTGCGGTAATTATTGGTACTCTACTCATATATCAACTACCCAATTCATCAGTCTCATTTGATTCTTCCCAACGTCCTTTTAATTTGTTAATCTCTGAAGGTAAAACATGATCTATGTGTACAAACCCAATCTTCCCTCTACTAAACATCTTAATCAAATATGTGTGAGGACCACAGCCCTTTCTGGTAGTCATTTCAACTACTTATAATGATGTTCTTTCATCTTCAGACTTCTTTTTCTCACTTTACCGTTATGACTCTTTTTCTGGCTGGATTGTTTTTCTTTTCCCGACTGTGTGGCTTCAGCAATGCAAACCTTGTTCTGAGCTGTCTTCCAAGGAACAATTCAATTGGTGGACTGCCAGTAGTTTGAGGTGTGTTACGATATACAAGCCAAAAAAATTGCCAGTTTGTGATTCAATGACAACTGATGTTTCTTTCAATTTGTATCCAGCATTTACTTCACAAGTGCATGCATAACAACATGTATTGTGTGCTGTGCTGCTCCATTGGGAGCAGTATGATACAGTGGAACTCATGTGTTTTCCCCCTTCATTCTCCATTCTCAAGAAATTTGAAATCTCTCTGAAACAAAACTGAGGTCAGTTGTCAGACAATTTCCGCCAAAAACCCATAAGCAGCAAAAAAAGCTACACAAAATATCTAGAGTTTTGCTAGTAGCTGTTCACTTCATCAGAAGCAACGCCACTTTGGATGGTTATTTATTACAATAAATAGTTGTTGCTCTTCAAATTCTATGCACTCTATGTGCAGCCTTTGCCACACCCTAGCTGGCTATTTCCATGGTTGCCAAGGAACCAATAGCAGCTTATTTTCTACGTGTGACATGCTCAGCACTCCTTCACTGTATATCTCCTTATCAATGCTGGTCACTCAAGATAACTCTCCACTAGACTCTTTGCCAAACTCATCCCTAAGTGTTGAATATCACATAATATCTGCATCTGTACTTTTCAGATAAGCTACCCACTTACAACCTTTATCAACTGACAACCCACTCTTATGCATAAAAAATGTGCCTGATTTATAAATCCAGTACCTGTGTTGGACACCTATTTGTGATATAGTTGTGTACTCTTGCCAATACAGGGTCCCTGCAAGTTCTTCAACCAGTGTTAATTGCTGTGATTGGCAACTCATCTGTGTATGAAAAGAAATCTTTATTGGGCTCTATCTCTGAGGAGGATTTGATTTATTATTATCACATGTATTGGTATACAGTGAAAAGTATTGTTTCTTGCGTGCTATATTCTCCTTAAAGAGAAAAGGGCTAAGAGAAGATTTGATAGAAATGTTCAAAATCATGAGAGGGCTGGACAGGGTAGATTGTCAAATGTGCTTGTAAAAGGATCAAGAACAAGAAGGCACAGATTTAAAGTGATTCGCAAAAGGAAAAAATGTGATATGAGAAAAACCTTTTCACATAGAGAGTGATTTGGGTTTGGAATGCACTGTCTGGACATGTGGTGGAAGCAGGTTCATTTGAGGCATTCAAGGTGACATCATAGAACATAGAACATAGAACATTACAGCGCAGAACAGGCCCTTCGGCCCACGATGTTGCACCGACCAGTTAAAAAAAAAAACTGTGACCCTCCAACCTAAACCAATTTCTTTTCGTCCATGAACCTATCTACGACATCAGATGATGACTTGACTAGAAACACTGTGCAGGGGTACAGAGAAAAAGCAGGGGAATGGCACTATGCTTATTTGGAGAGCCGGTGCAGACATGATGGGTCAAATGGGGTCCTTCTGCGCTGTATCAATTCTGATACAGTGGAGCAAGAGGTTGTACAACAGGAAGAGGTGCAGAGTAGAAAGATTGTAGTTGTATCTGTTGGAGGGAATTCTACAATTAGGGATGAATGGTACTGTTTACAATCAGAATCATGACACAAGCATTTGTTGCCTTCCTAGCAGCAAGGCAAGTTACATCTCAAAACCGGATAATAACCTAGAAAGGGGCAAATCCATTTGTTGGGTTCCAAGTTGAAACCACTGACATAGGAAAGATCATGCAATGGTTAGAAATTAGATCGAAAAACAGGCGCTGTTAACAATTTCAGGAGTATTACCTGAGCCAGAAACAATTTAACATTGGAATAAACAAATTAGGAATGCCAACATTTAGCAAGAGATGTGGTTTGGCAAGGAAGGTTGATTTTTCCAATCGGACACTGGCACCAGTATTGGAATAGGAAGAAGCTGTATTGTTGGAATGGCCTGCACCTCAACCTGGGACAAAGGTCCCAGCAGAAAGGATTACAGAACAAGTAAACAAGACTTAAGACTAATAACATAGTGGAAGGAACTTCTGGCAATTACAGAAACCAAACAATAAAAGAACCAAAACTACTGCAGTATTTATGAACTTCTTGGCCCTAACTATGACCCAAATCTGGTCTACCCAATTCTGGATCTAATCCATATCAGAGGCTGAGAATACTGCAGCAAGTAATTCACCTCCTGTCTCCATAAAGCCTGTCCACCATGGACATGCAAAAGTTAGGAATGTGGTGGAATACTCTCCACTTGTCTGGATGAGTGCAGCTGCTACAACAGTTGAGAAGCTCGACACCATCTAGGACAAAGCAGCCCACTTGATGGGCATCCCATCCATCACCTTCAACATTCACTCCCTCCACCATCAGCTCACAGTGGGAGTAGTGTAAACCATCTGCAAGATGCACAGCAGAAACTCACCAAGGCACCTTCAACAGCATCTGCCAAGCCCACAACCTCTGCCACCAAGAGGGACAAGGACAGCAGATGCATGGGAACACCACCACCTGCAGGTTCCCCTGCAAGCCAAACACTGTCCTGACTTGGACCTATGTTGCTGTTCCTTCAATGTTGCTGAGCCAAAATCCTGGAACTCCCTCCCTAACTGCACTGTGAGTGTACCTATGCATGGCCAGCACAGCTGAAGAAGGCAGCTCACCACCACCTTCTCAAGGGCAATTAAGGATGGGCGATAAATGCTGGCCTAGCCAGCAACTTCCACGTCCCTTGAATGAGTAATAAAAAATCAGTAGGAATCTGCAGCCGTGATCAACAAATAAATAAACACAAACTGGGGAATGTCACTTCTATGGTTCATTAGTCAGCAAACTAGTCTGGCAATATTCAGTGACACGATTGCTGTGTGGTTAATAGGGTTCTATCGCTAACAGACCCATATTGCCACTGTGGGAAATTACTACTCAGATTTATTTTGAGAAGTGGAGTAATTGATCAGAGTAGTATAACAGAGGTGTGTGGGTAACACTGTACCTTTGGCATTGAGAGTTGCAGACCCTGCTACAAGGGATGCACAAACGGACCGTGGACCAATTGAAGGTGGAAGTCTGCCCTGCAGTGAAAGCACAAATGAAGGCTGTATGGAAGCTTGAAATCCAGATCATTTACACTTGACCATAAGTGAAGAAGAGGTTTGCAGACACCAAAAGGAATTGATGTAAATGTCATTCTCACTGTATTTCTTGTGGGCATAGTTGTATAAACCCATAATAAGAACTCACCATTGTGATACCATTTTAAGTTTTGTATAAAGCCATTGCCTTTTTGAGCACTTTAATTGCATCAAAGTTGCATAGCATGTTTAGCATGTTGAAGTAGTACAGTAACTATGAACAGGAAGCCATTCTTGCACTTTCAGCACAGCCCCCATCATTGCTGTTGGTTTTCTCATTGTGGTCAGTCATCAGGGATATAGAGGTCTTCTAACCTAAGGTCTTCCAAGAACCACCCTCACCCAATTATTTTTCTCTTTTCAGAAATGCAGCCACCATGATTGGTGGTTACTCGTGACATAATGGTTCATAACTTTTGACCTCAGGATTGTACCTAAGTGCGACCCCAGATGATGTACTGGGGGCTTCCCCCAAAGTCCCCATGCAAGCAATGTATGGGAGTTGCCCAGAAGTTCAAACTTCCATTGGACAATGACCCTGCACCCGGAACCATCTGATACTCCGATTTACATCGGACTATTTGGGAGGTTCCAACTGTCTTACCAGAATAGTCACACAGGATAAGGTAGAAGAATTAAAACCACTTCTAACTCCAGAGTAATATAGTACTGGACCCCTGACTACCCACCTGCTTACCCCCAGTGACTACCCTCTCAACCACTGACTATCCTCACAACCCCAAATCCCTCTCAACCCACTGGCTACCCGCTATCTCTTGACCAATTTCCCCAATGCTCCATTGCCCCCTAACCCCTGACTGACCAGCCTCTTGACCCATCCTATCCCCTCCTAACCTATCTGACCCCCTCCCTCCACCACCTCCCTATCCTACTCACTCACCTTCTCCCTGGCTTCTTGAACCCATCTGCTTTACAGCAGCTGGTGTCTTAAAAACATGGCTTCCTTTCCCCCGACTTCTCTGCATTCAACTGAAGGCCTCGGAAACCTGCTGAACTGCATCTTTCTCAGTCGGCCTGAGGAGGAAGGTTGGCCGAGAAAGGTGCAGCTGTTTTCGTGTGTATGTAAAAAGGAGCAGAGAGGCAATCTGACTGCGATTGTCACTGCTCAGACATACTGGCCCAATGACTACTTCCTGAATACCATTCCGTGTATCATGATATTTCTGTGGCGTTAACCCAGTTAATAAGTAAAAACCCTTTCTTCAGACATAGACTGGAAGGTTGACACAAGGAACACAGAAGTCCAATGGATGCCATCCATGACATCCCGCACTCGAAGGAATCGTATCACGTGGTGAAGGCAAGTGCACGCGGAGAGTCCAAGGTAACGACAAGTGCAGACACAATGCTTGACAGCGGGCTTACATAAAACCTCTCATGAGTTTGTTTTCCTCATTAGAAGCATTTAGTCTGTTTGGAGACCGGACAGTGCTTAACAATTTGCACAATGCCATTTAAATGTCTGCAGCATCTGAGACTAATGAAAGAAAAACACTGTTCTCAAAGGAAAACGTAAAATGAAATAAACCAAAAAAGCTACAGCAAAAGCAATTAATGTTTGCTGTGAAATATAGAGCAGTTATTGGGAAATACAAAGTTGTGTGGTGATGACTTTTGCATGATCTTTAGAAGCTCACAGCTGAAGTCTGGGATTTCTAGTACACTCAATTTGACCAGGCAAACAGCAAACAAGTAAACAATCCTTTCCCATAGTTGGAAGTTTAGGTAAGGGACATAACTTCCCACATTATTCAGTTTAATTGATGCCCAAGTGTGCTAGCAGCACAGCCTAATTTGCAGTAAGGGAAATTGGCCATCAGAAAGTTGGGTGTGCTGCCAATTGGGCATATAGAACTGAGGGCCTGTATTCCTGCTACCTTGAAGCACAGATCCAGCAAACCAGAGAATGGTGGAATAAATCTGTGTGCTTCAGGTAACTTGGGGGCAGCACAGTAGCACAGTGGTTAGCACTGCTGCCTCTCAGCTCCAGGACCTGGGTTCAATTCCAGCCTTGGGTGACTGTCTGTATGGAGTTTGCACATTCTCCCTGTGTCTGCGTGGGTTTCCTCCGGGTGCTCCGGTTTCCTCCCACACTCCAAAGATGTGCAGGTTAGGGTGATTGGCCTTCTAAATTGCCCCTTAGTGTCCCAATATGTGTAGGGGGTTCAGTGGGGTAAATAAGTGGCGTTACGGGGAGATAGAGCCTGGGTAAGATGCTCTGTCAGAGAGTCGGTGCAAATTGTCTCCTTCTGCACTGTAGAATTCTATAAAAAATCATACCCTTTAATGAATGGGCATACAATTTCATTACAAATAATAGAACATGTCTTTGCTCATCATTAGCATTGTTTCAGAATAATTCATAATGTACCGACCAAAGGTTTTCCACTTGTTTTACCATGTATTTTCTTCCAGTAGATGAACAAGTTGACTAACCTGTGTGTCTGTGGTAACAGGGTCCAACTATAGGTTATAGCACCAGTGCCAATCAGTTTTTAAATTTCTAAAGTTGATTTATTAGCGTCACATGTAGGCTTACATTAACACTGCAATGAAGTTACTGTGAAAATCCCCTAGTCGCCAGTCTCCGGTGCCTGTTCAGGTATACTGAGGGAGAATTTAGCATAGCCAATGCACCTAACCAGCACGTCTTTCGGACTGTGGGAGGAGACTGGAGCACCGAGAGGAAACCCACGCAGACACAGGGAGAACGTGCAGACACAGTCAGTGACCCAAGCTGGGAATCGAACCCGGGACCCTGGCGCTGTGAGGCAGCAGTGCTAGCTGCTGTGCCGCAGTGCCGTCCCAACATTTTGAATATCAAAAAATGGCCGACTTACCCAGTTAATTAATTAAGTGCAGGGGAGGCGATAACATAGTGGTACTATCACTAGTCTATTAATCCAGAAACTCAGCTAATGTTCTGGGGATCTGGGTTCGAATCCCGCCACAGAAAATGGTGGAATTTGAATTCAACAATAAAAAATCTGGAATTAAGATTCTACTGATGACCATGAAACCATTGTCAATTGTCGGAAAAACCCATCTGGTTCACTAATGTCCTTTAGGGAAGGAAATCTGCCGTCCTTACCTTGTCTGGCCTACATGTGACTCCAGAGCCACAGCAATGTGGTTGACTCTCAACTGCCCCCCCAAGGGCAACTAGGATTGGGCAATAAATGCTGGCCAGCCAGCGACACCCATGTCCCCTGAATGAATAAAACAAAAATTGGATCTGACCCCTAATGCTGAGCCTTTGTCATTGTTGAGCCTTTTTATCAGATGATATGGTGCACCATTAAAAGCAGCAAAATGAACTTTATTGCTCTAAGTGCCATTTTTCACCTTGACAGTAATTCATGGCAAAATTACCAGCATTCTCACAATAGGGCCCATAACTCTTGCTGGAGTATAGATTGATTTCTAATAATATCACAGAAGACTTTCTGAGATGCTGACACAATCATAGCCACCAAATTGGCTGTCAAATTGCTGCTGAACATCAAGGGAATTGTACTTGGCAAGCAATAAAAAACAGCAGTCATGCTAGAATTGGATTCCCATTATTTGACTTCACCTGCAAGATAAAGATAGCCAATGGCATTAGTTAAAAATAATGAAAGTTTTTTTTTGAAAAATGCTTGAAATTAGTTGTATTTGAATTTTAGTTTAGAGATGTTGCTCCTTTTAAAATAGAAATTATTCTCAGTTTGCCACCAAAGGCTGACAGCTGGGTGGAGCCCTTTTCAATGTGTCGACCAACTTACCTTCTCTCTTGCTCTGAAGGATCTGATTCTTGTTGAGTGCAGTTGATTGATTGCAAATCAGTCCTCATGGTTTACCCCTTACCCCTAGTTCTGGACTCCCCCACCATTAGGAACATTATTTCTGAATCTACCCTGTCTAACCCTGTTAGAATTTTATGAGATCCCCTCTCACTCTTCTAAACTCCAGTGAATAGAATCCTAACCAACTTTAACTCTCCTCATATGACAGACCTGACTAGGAACATTAGACCAGTGCCCGGTGTGAAGAAGTGAATGGATGTCCGTGTTCCATCTTATTCCTGAAGATCATGAGACTGGAGATGAGGACAAGGAGAAGGTTTGATGGAACCTGTAGACTTTACTTTTGGGACTAACATCTACTGAGCCCGAAAGGTTGGGTACGATCAGTACTACTCCCAGGTTACGCAAATAGGTATCGTACGTAGTTAAGAATGTCCTTAGTCCTGCTGTGTTGCCATTTTGTACGGTTGTTGTGTTAATATTAAAGCAACATTTTCAAATGATGACTTTCATGGGTAAACAGCGGCAGACATTTGAACAGATAGATTTTAAGGAGTGTCTTAAAGGAGGAAAACAAGATAGAGAGGTTAGGGGAAAGAATTTCAGACCTTAGGACCCAAGGAGCTGAAAGCACGGCCATTAGTGGTGGAGTAATTCATATGAGGAATGCTCAAGAGACCAAAATAGTGCAGATATCTTAGAGGGTTGTGGGGCTAGAGGAGATTGCAGAGATAGGGAAAAATAAGGCAACTTCGGGGTTTAAGAACAAGGATGAGAATTTTAAAATCAAGGGTTGCTTGACCAGGAGCTTTTGTAGCAAAGTGACTATTGCAATGGTGGGCAAATCGGACCTGGTATAACTGAGGACACATGCGGCCATTAACAGAGGGTAGAATGTGGGTGGACAGCCAGGAGTGCATTGAAGTTGCATTGAAGTTGCCAAGTTCAGAGGTGACAAAGACATGGATGAGAGTTTCAGCAACCGATGAGCTGAGGCAGGGGTGGTTCTGGTGATCTCACAAAGGTGAAACTAGCTGTGCCCTTCTCAGTATAGCGTTGGAGGGTTTTTACCATGGTTACAATGTGGATACTGGTCAATCATCATTTTTAAATTTTTGATAACATCATAATTCTCCTGCACTCTTGTTAATAGATAATCCTTCAAATTGTTGGTTCAGTCTAAACTAAAATTAGTTCAATGAATATACAGAGCAATGATGCCTTGTTAAATTTGAAAAAAAATCTTAACTGGGACCTTTGGTTTCCTGGAAGGCTGATACACTCAAGCATGAGATGTTCCCAAGTCATTTATCAAATGCCAGCTTTGTACATTAGTTTGGAGCACAAATTAATTCACATACTGATGAAGATTTTTAATTATATATTCACTTATGGCTGTAGTTTTCTTGTCAACCTTTATTGTCAATACTTTCAACTTTGAGGGGGGTGGGGGAGGATATTGTGATGAGAATTATTCAATGTATATGATTGTAGATTAAGTGAGATACTTAGTGGCAGAGGATATTGTGTGTAGATGTGGATTAAAGGGAGTGTGTAATGGATGTGGAAATAAATTCCGAAGTAGGATTAAATAAGAATATATTTAACTCATTAAGCTGTGAGCAATAAGGAGCCAATCAAACAAGATTTTCTTGAATCAAAGAAAGAGTAAATTTATTAACCACTAAACCCAAGAGTAATAATAAAAATGTGATGTCAAGCAATCGCCACTCATGTGGTCACACATGCACAGACACACACCCAAATATACGATTAAGTATCCTTTGATTGAGACATAGATTTTGCAGCTGATTTATGTTAGCTTGTTTCTTGAATGTGGTCAAACGTAGAAGATGTTGCAATTATTGGACAATCTAGGCTTGTCAGTAGTTTTCTGGTAGAGTTGTCTTCTTGAACTGGTCAACACTTTTATTCCAAATGAAAGGGAGAATCCCAAGGCATTTTATTCATACGTTAGGAACAAAAGGGTTGTCAGGGAAAAAATCGGACCTCTCAGGGACAAAAGTGGGGAATTATGCTTGGAGCCCAAAGAAGTAGGGGAGATCCTAAATGAATACTTTGCGTCGGTATTCACAAAGGAGAGGGATGTGTTGACTGGGAGTGTCTCGGAGGGGAGTGTTGAAACATTGGAGAAAATCTCCATTACAAGGGAGGAAGTGTTAGGTTTGTTAGAGAATATAAAGACTGACAAATCCCCAGGGCCTGATGGAATCTATCCAAGGCTGCTCAGGGAGACGAGAGATGAAATCTCTGGGCCTCTGACGCAAATCTTTGTCTCGTCACTGGATGCAGGTGAGGTCCCAGAGGATTGGAGGATAGCTAATGTGGTCCCGTTATTTAAGAAGGGTAGGAAGGATAACCCGGGTAATTATAGGCCGGTGAGCTTGACGTCCGTGGTGGGGAAGTTGTTGGAGAAGATTCTTAGAGATAGGATGTATGCGCATTTAGAAAAGAATAAACTCATTAACGATAGCCAGCATGGTTTTGTGAGAGAGAGGTCATGCCTCACTAACCTGGTGGAGTTTTTTGAAGAAGTGACCAGAATGGTTGACGAGGGAAGGGCAGTGGATGTCGTCTATATGGACTTTAGTAAAGCGTTTGACAAAGTCCCTCATGGTAGGCTGGTGAAAAAGGTTGGATCTCCTGGGATAAAGGGGGAGGTGGCTAGATGGGTGGAGAACTGGCTTGGTCACAGAATAAGAAGTTTAACAACACCAGGTTAAAGTCCAACAGGTTTATTTGGTAGCAAAAGCCACACAAGCTTTCGGAGCTGCAAGCCCCTTCTTCAGGTGAGTGGGAATTCTGTTCACAAACAGAGCATATAAAGATACAAACTCAATTTACATGAATAATGGTTGGAATGCGAATACTTACAACTAATCAAGTCTTTCAGAAACAAAACAGCATGAGTGGAGAGAGCATCAAGACAGGCTAAAAAGATGTGTATTGTCTCCAGACAAGACAGCCAGTGAAACTCTGTGGGGGTTACAAATAGTGGGACATGAACCCAATATCCTGGTTGAGGCCGTCCTCGTGTGTGCGGAACTTGGCTATCAGTTTCTGCTCAGCGACTCTGCGCCGTCGTGTGTCACGAAGGCCGCCTTGGAGAACGCTTACCCGAATATCAGAGGCCGAATGCCCGTGACCGCTGAAGTGCTCCCCAACAGGAAGAGAACAGTCTTGCCTGGTGATTGTCGAGCGGTGTTCATTCATCCGTTGTCGCAGCGTCTGCACAGTTTCCCCAATGTACCATGCCTCGGGACATCCTTTCTTGCAGCGTATCAGGTAGACAATGTTGGCCGAGTTGCAAGAGTATGTACCGTGTACCTGGTGGATGGTGTTCTCACGTGAGATGATGGCATCTGTGTCGATGATCCGGCACGTCTTGCAGAGGTTGCTGTGGCAGGGTTGTGTGGTGTCATGGTCACTGTTCTCCTGAAGGCTGGGTAGTTTGCTGCGGACAATGGTCTGTTTGAGGTTGTGCAGTTGTTTGAAGGCAAGAAGTGGGGGTGTGGGGATGGCCTTGGCGAGATGTTCGTCTTCATCAATGACATGTTGAAGGCTCCGGAGGAGATGCCGTAGCTTCTCCGCTCCGGGGAAGTACTGGACAACGAAGGGTACTCTGTCCACTGTGTCCCGTGTTTGTCTTCTGAGGAGGTCGGTGCGGTTTTTCGCTGTGGCGCGTTGGAACTGTTGATCAATGAGTCGAGCGCCATATCCTGTTCTTATGAGGGCATCTTTCAGCATCTGGAGGTGTCTGTTGCGATCCTCCTCATCCGAGCAGATCCTGTGTATACGGAGGGCTTGTCCGTAGGGGATGGCTTCTTTAACGTGTTTAGGGTGGAAGCTGGAGAAGTGGAGCATCGTGAGGTTATCCGTGGGCTTGCGGTACAGTGAGGTGCTGAGGTGACCGTCCTTAATGGAGATGCGTGTGTCCAAGAATGCAACCGATTCCGGAGAGTAGTCTATGGTGAGTCTGATGGTGGGATGGAACTTGTTGATGTCACCATAGAGTTGTTTCAGTGATTGTTCACCATGAGTCCAAAGGAAGAAAATGTCATCGATGTACCTAGTGTATAGCATCGGTTGAAGGTCCCGTGCTGTGAAGAAGTCTTGTTCGAACCTGTGCATGAAGATGTTGACATATTGAGGTGCGAATTTGGTCCCCATGGCTGTTCCGTGTGTCTGGATGAAGAACTGGTTGTTGAAGGTGAAGATATTGTGGTCCAGGATGAAGCGGATGAGATGTAAAATTGCATCTGGAAACTGGCAGTTGTTGGCGCTGAGCACTGAGGCCGTTGCAGCAATACCATCGTCATGGGGGATGCTGGTGTAGTGTGCCGAGACATCCATTGTGACGAGGAGCGCTCCTGGTTCAACTGCTCCATGTGTGCCGAGTTTCTGTAGGAAGTCCGTCGTGTCGCGACAAAAGCTGGGCTTCTTTGTACAATGGGTTTCAGGATGCCCTCGACATAGCCGGAGAGGTTCTCGCACAAGGTCCCATTGCCCGATACGATGGGACGGCCGGGTGTGTTTGTCTTGTGTATCTTCGGAAGGCAGTAGAGATCTCCAACGCGGGGAGTACGTGGGATGAGAGCACGTTCTGAAGGTCCGGATCAAAGGTCTTGATCAGAGTGTTGAGTTGACGGGTGTGTTCTTTGGTCGGATCTGCAGGTAACTGTCTGTAGTGTTCCTCGTTGTTTAGTTGTCGGTACACTTCTTTGCAGTAATCCGTTCTGTTCAGTATGACGATGGCCCCTCCTTTGTCTGCTGGTTTGATGACAATGTTGCGGTTGGTCTTGAGAGCGTGGATGGCGTTACGTTGTGCTTGGGTGATGTTTGGGGCTGTCTTGTGAGTGCGGCTGATGAATTTGGTGTTGACGCACCTCCTGACAGCTTGGGCATACATGTCAAGTCGAGGGCAGTGGCCTTCCGGAGGAGTCCAATTCGACTCTTTCCTCTTCGGATGCAGTGCGGCGGCGCAGAGTCGCTGAGCAGAAACTGATAGCCAAGTTCCGCACACACGAGGACGGCCTCAACCGGGATATTGGGTTCATGGCACACTATTTGTAACCCCCACAGAGTTTCACTGGCTGTCTTGTCTGGAGACAATACACATCTTTTTAGCCTGTCTTGATGCTCTCTCCACTCATGCTGTTTTGTCTCTTAAAGACTTGATTAGTTGTAAGTATTCGCATTCCAACCATTATTCATGTAAATTGAGTTTGTGTCTTTATATGCTCTGTTTGTGAACAGAATTCCCACTCACCTGAAGAAGGGGCTTGCAGCTCCGAAAGCTTGTGTGGCTTTTGCTACCAAATAAAACTGTTGGACTTTAACCTGGTGTTGTTAAACTTCTTACTGTGTTTACCCCAGTCCAACGCCGGCATCTCCACATCTTGGTCACAGAAGACAGAGGGTGGTAGTGGAAGGGTCTTTTTCCGGCTGGAGGCCTGTGACTAGTGGTGTTCCGCAGGGCTCTGTATTGGGACCTCTGCTGTTTGTGATTTATATAAACGATCTGGAAGAAGGTGTAACTGGGGTGATCAGTAAGTTTGCGGACGACACAAAATTGGCAGGACTTGCAGATAGTGAGGAGCATTGTCAGAAGCTACAGAAGGATATAGATAGACTGGAAATTTGGGCAAAGAAATGGCAGATGGAGTTCAATCCTGATAAATGCGAAGTGATGCATTTTGGTAGAAATAATGTAGGGAGGAGCTATACGATAAATGGCAGAACCATAAAGGGTGTAGATACGCAGAGGGACCTGGGTGTGCAAGTCCACAGATCCTTGAAGGTGACGTCACAGGTGGAGAAGGTGGTGAAGAAGGCATATGGCATGCTTGCCTTTATAGGACGGGGCATAGAGTATAAAAGTTGGGGTCTGATGTTGCAGATGTATAGAACGTTGGTTCGGCCGCATTTGGAATACTGCGTCCAGGTCTGGTCGCCACACTACCAGAAGGATGTGGAGGCTTTGGAAAGAGTACAGAGGATGTTTACCAGGATGTTGCCTGGTATGGAGGGGCTTAGTTATGAGGAGAGATTGGGTAAACTGGGGTTGTTCTCCCTGAAAAGACGGAGGATGAGGGGAGACTTAATAGAGGTGTATAAAATTATGAAAGGCATAGATAGGGTGAACGGTGGGAAGCTTTTCCCCAGGTCGGTGGTGACGTTCACGAGGGGTCATAGGTTCAAGGTGAAGGGGGGGAGGTTTAACACAGATATCAGAAGGACATATTTTACACAGAGGGTGGTGGGGGCCTGGAATGCGCTGCCAGGCAAGGTGGTGGAGGCGGACACACTGGGAACGTTTAAGACTTATCTAGATAGCCATATGAACGGAGTGGGAATGGAGGGATACAAAAGAATGGTCGAGTTTGGACCAGGGAGCGGCACGGGCTTGCAGGGCCGAAGGGCCTGTTCATGTGCTGTATTGTTCTTTGTTCTTTGTAGTAGCCGTCAGCTTGTTTCCTCTGCTGAAGGCTTACTTGGCATCATCTGTGCCACTTGCTGGCAACTTTGCCTTGAATTACTTCACCCATTGTATATTTCCAAGGGGTTTTGGGTGTGTCTGTCTTTGGCAGCCATTGGTTCAATATCCCGTACTTTGCATTTTTAATGCATCTTCCTGAGACAGTTTCAAGTTTCAATGTGTGTTTAGATTATAGAAAATGTTTCTGTCAATGCACTTCCCTGAGGACTTTTCACCTTCATCTTGGAATAATTCACTTTTAAGCAGGTTGCTTTGTCTCAGTTCAAACTGCAACATTTTCAGTCAGTTCAGAGTTGTAAAATCATATTTTCAAAAATAAAGGGATATAACATCGTAACATTGGTCAGAAATTTGTGACATTTATCATATCAAGTTTTATATGTGAGATAAGGGTTGAGAAAAATCATTATTAGTTGTGCCTTACACATCGGAGGACAATCTGGGACAAAGTACATTTAACAGCAACTTTACAAATTTTGCATTAACCAGCTTACTGTGATCCCAGAACAATTGCAGGACAGAGCAGTTTTAGCTGATTAGGTTCCAAATTGGTGGCCCTGAATTTATTAGTGTAATATCATGTTTATAAAATCGATCTTTTTTAAAAGAAAAATAGAGTCTGAAAGTAAGCAAGCAGGGAACATAAAAACTGGCTGTAATAGTTTCTATAGGCATGTAAAGAGAAAAAGATTGACAAAAATGAATGTAGGCACCTTACAGTCAGAAACAGGAGAATTCATAAGATCGAATAAAGAAATGGATGAGGAATTAAATTAGTACTTTGCTTCAGTCTTTTATGAAGACTGAAGCAACGTACCAGAACTGCTGAGAGAAACATGTTTTATTGAGGAGCTGAAAGAAATCAGCATTCGTAGCTGATGGTTTTGTCCAGAAAATAAATTATTTGTTTCATAAATTCTTTATTGGATTTTTCTTCTTGTGAGTACCAGCAAGTTAAAATTGTTTGTTGATACTTGTTTCTGTAAGATGCAGAACATTTACATTACCTTATGGTATATCACGGGGCGGCACGGTGGCACCGTGGTTAGCATTGCTGCCTCACAGTGCCAGGGACCCAGATTCAATTTCGGCCTCGGATCACTGTCTGTGTGGAGTTTGCACATTCTCCCCGTGTCTGCGTGGGTTTCCTCCGAGTGCTCCGGTTTCCTCCCACAGTCCAAAGATGTGCGGGTTAGATTGATTGGCCATGCTAAATTTACCCTAGTGTCAGGGGATTAGCAGGGTAAATGCGTGGGGTTGCAGGAATAGAGCCCGGGTGGGATTGTGGTCGGTACAGACTCAATGGGCCGAATGGCCTCCTTCTGTGCTGTAGGGATTCTATGATTGTGGGTTAGCATGGGTCATTTACTGCCTCTGTTTTGGATTCACACCGATGTCAGATTTGTGAAAGTGTTTGGAAGAAATGTAAGGCATTTTGGTATTTTGTGTATTTTCTGTGATGCTGTAAGACCTTCCCTTATTTCTTTTTAAGATATATTTCACTTGTGTCAAAATGTAGTAACCAGTGGTGAGTTGGACCAACATCTGGAGCCCAGAACTCAGGTGGGGAGTGTGGGGAACATCAGGCAAAGATTTCTGATCAAAGATATCAATGCTGAGGCCTGTATGGAACTTAAAAAAAAAAGACCAGACAGGGATATACCCACACAGACGTGTCAGGACATTGTCACTGGGGCGGTAGCCAACCACCAGATTGTAGAAACTTGCCTTGACGATGGCCTCTCGGCTATGTTTCTTTTAAATTCATTCACGGGATGTAGGAGTCACTGGCTGGGCCAGCATTTATTGCCCATTCCTAATGTGTGAATGGCTTTCTTCCTGCCTTTCCAAGATACAGAAATCACATCTGCAGGGAGATACCTGGAGGCACCCCCATCCCCTGCTCAGAGTAGGAAATGACCACGTGCAGGTTGTCTTCGCAAGGCCAGGGTAGGATCGATAATCCAATCGGGTGACTGGATTGAAGATACAACCTTATATGCTGAGAGACCAGGGTCAGAAAGGGGTATAAAGCCAGAGCTCTTAAGGACATTGAGGCTGCATACAGGAAGTGTGGTTTAGTCACTCACTGGAAATGATGTGGGAAGAATGAATTTGGTGCACTGACTACCCAGGGATCAATGATTGCATATGGGGTTTTCTGAGTAACTGATGTTACTCAGAAAATATACTATTGCTTTTTGGGTTAACAAAGGTTTTATACATAAAATGGAAATTGTATCCATAGTTTGTTTTATGTTGTTGATACCAAAGTATGGGGTGAGGACCTTAGAGGGTAGTGAGACCCCCTGCTTAAGAGACTTGCAGAGATCAGTCAATTTTCCAGAAAAATAGCAAGCTAATCCATTCAAGTACAAAAATCCTGTTAACCAATGCCTTTGATATACCAAAACGTCACTAGAAGAACCATTTTTAATTCCTTTTGTTCTAGATTGTTCAAAATTGCAGTATCATGTTTGACCTTACACTGAATATCCTCATCAACATAAAGATTGAATAGAACCATAGAAACCCTACAGTGCAGAAAGAGGCCATTCGGCCCATCGGGTCTGCACCAATCACAATCCCACCCAGGCCCTACCCCCATATCCCTACACATTCACCCGCTAATCCCTCTAACCTACACATCTCAGGACACGAAGGAGCAATTTTAGCATGGCCAATCAACCTAACCTGCACAGCTTTGGACTGTGGGAGGAAACCGGAGCACCCAGAGGAAACCCACGCAGACACGAGGAGAATGTGCAAACTCCACACAGACAGTGACCCAAGCCGGGAATCAAACCCAGGTCCCTGGAGCTGTGAAGCAGCAGTGCTAACCACTGTGCTACCGTGCCGCCCGTTGAGCCTCCTTAACATATCCAGCTTCACTCCTACCTCAGACTTTAACTGCTGGATCCTTTACAAAGGGGACCTTTGCAACCTCCAGATTTGATTTCTCCAGTGCCCTCCTGGTTGGTCTCTCATCCTACACAGATTCTCAGTCATGCTCACCATTGGCGAAGGAGAAGGTGAGGAACCTGATTGGCGTTCGATCCCTCAGGACCTCAAATTTAAAATATTTTCCCTCCTGTTTAAACACCAATTGGCAGGATTTTCTGGCTGTTTCCGCCAGCAAGATCTTCCGGACCTGCCGATAGTGACCCTTCCCCCTGCGAAGGGTCCCCTGACGGTGGAGGATGTGAACAACGAGAAACCCCGTTGTTGGTGGTGGGACTGGAAGATCCCAACATTGGCCAATGGAGGGCTGTCTCCACCACTGTAAATCACGCCCATTGCGTCAGCCCTCCCCATCTGTACAATCACCTGCCCTAAACTCTGTTCACCTGACTTGTGTATCAGGCCATCTTTGGCACCCATGTCTTTATTACTTAAGTTCCACTTTCTGGAGTCTTATTTCTGAACTTGCTCACCTCTCTGACGCTTTGCCTCTTTGCTATCCCGAATCCTTCCTTAAGACTCTCCTCAAAATCCATCACTTTACCAATCTTTTGGCCATCTCTCGTTTTGCTTGACATCTGTTTTTTTCATGCATCCAGGAACATAGGAATTAGGAGCAGAAGCAGACAAATTCAGCCCTTCAATCAGATCATGGCTGATCTCTCCCTGGTCTCAAATCCACCTCCCCACCTGTTCCCCATATCCTTTTTCTTTCCTGGAGATTTTGTTTCGATCCTTATGGTATTTGATAAATGTTAGTTGTGGGTGTAGAATATCTTTGAAGAAATTTGGAACTACTTCTTTGGTTGTATAATATAAAAGTAGTAAGAAGTTTAACAACACCAGGTTAAAGTCCAACAGGTTTATTTGGTAGCAAAAGCCACACAAGCTTTCGAGGCTCTGAGCCCCTTCTTCAGGTGAGTGGGAATTCTGTTCACAAACAGAACTTATAAGACACAGACTCAATTTACATGAATAATGGTTGGAATGCGAATACTTACAACTAATCCAGTCTTTAAGAAACAAAACAATGGGAGTGGAGAGAGCATCAAGACAGGCTAAAAGATGTGTATTGTCTCCAGACAAGACAGCCAGTGAAACTCTGCAGGTCCACGCAACTGTGGGAGTTACAAATAGTGTGACATAAATTCTGATTCTAGGATCGCATGATAAAGACTCAGGAGGAAAAAAGCAGAAATATTTATGTGAAATAGTGTGACATAAACCCAATATCCCGGTTGAGGCCGTCCTTGTGTGTGCGGAACCTGGCTATCAGTTTCTGCTCCGCGACTCTGCGCTGTCGTGTGTCGCGAAGGCCGCCTTGGAGAACGCTTACCCGAATATCAGAGGCCGAATGCCCGTGACCGCTGAAGTGCTCCCCAACAGGAAGAGAACAGTCTTGCCTGGTGATTGTCGAGCGGTGTTCATTCATCCGTTGTCGCAGCGTCTGCATAGTTTCCCCAATGTACCATGCCTCGGGACATCCTTTCTTGCAGCGTATCAGGTAGACAACGTTGGCCGAGTTGCAAGAGTATGTACCGTGTACCTGGTGGATGGTGTTCTCACGTGAGATGATGGCATCTGTGTCGATGATCCGGCACGTCTTGCAGAGGTTGCTGTGGCAGGGTTGTGTGGTGTCTTGGTCACTGTTCTCCTGAAGGCTGGTTAGTTTGCTGCGGACAATGGTCTGTTTGAGGTTGTGCGGTTGTTTGAAGGCAAGAAGTGGGGGTGTGGGGATGGCCTTGGCGAGATGTTCGTCTTCATCAATGACATGTTGAAGGCTCCGGAGGAGATGCCGTAGCTTCTCCGCTCCGGGGAAGTACTGGACAACGAAGGGTACTCTGTCCACTGTGTCCCGTGTTTGTCTTCTGAGGAGGTCGGTGCGGTTTTTCGCTGTGGCGCGTTGGAACTGTTGATCAATGAGTCTAGCGCCATATCCTGTTCTTATGAGGGCATCTTTCAGCGTCTGGAGGTGTCTGTTGCGATCCTCCTCATCCGAGCAGATCCTGTGTATACGGAGGGCTTGTCCGTAGGGGATGGCTTCTTTAACGTGTTTAGGGTGGAAGCTGGAGAAGTGGAGCATCGTGAGGTTATCCGTGGGCTTGCGGTACAGTGAGGTGCTGAGGTGACCGTCCTTAATGGAGATGCGCGTGTCCAAGAATGCAACCGATTCCGGAGAGTAGTCTATGGTGAGCCTGATGGTGGGATGGAACTTGTTGATGTCATCATAGAGTTGTTTCAGTGATTGTTCACCATGAGTCCAAAGGAAGAAAATGTCATCGATGTATCTAGTGTATAGCATCGGTTGAAGGTCCCGTGCGGTCTCCTCCGGAGCCTTCAACATGTCATTGATGAAGACGAACATCTCGCCAAGGCCATCCCCACACCCCCACTTCTTGCCTTCAAACAACCGCACAACCTCAAACAGACCATTGTCCGCAGCAAACTAACCAGCCTTCAGGAGAACAGTGACCAAGACACCACACAACCCTGCCACAGCAACCTCTGCAAGACGTGCCGGATCATCGACACAGATGCCATCATCTCACGTGAGAACACCATCCACCAGGTACACGGTACATACTCTTGCAACTCGGCCAACGTTGTCTACCTGATACGCTGCAAGAAAGGATGTCCCGAGGCATGGTACATTGGGGAAACTATGCAGACGCTGCGACAACGGATGAATGAACACCGCTCGACAATCACCAGGCAAGACTGTTCTCTTCCTGTTGGGGAGCACTTCAGCGGTCACGGGCATTCGGCCTCTGATATTCGGGTAAGCGTTCTCCAAGGCGGCCTTCGCGACACACGACAGCGCAGAGTCGCGGAGCAGAAACTGATAGCCAGGTTCCGCACACACAAGGACGGCCTCAACCGGGATATTGGGTTTATGTCACACTATTTCACATAAATATTTCTGCTTTTTTCCTCCTGAGTCTTTATCATGCGATCCTAGAATCAGAATTTATGTCACACTATTTGTAACTCCCACAGTTGCGTGGACCTGCAGAGTTTCACTGGCTGTCTTGTCTGGAGACAATACACATCTTTTAGCCTGTCTTGATGCTCTCTCCACTCCCATTGTTTTGTTTCTTAAAGACTGGATTAGTTGTAAGTATTCGCATTCCAACCATTATTCATGTAAATTGAGTCTGTGTCTTATAAGTTCTGTTTGTGAACAGAATTCCCACTCACCTGAAGAAGGGGCTCAGAGCCTCGAAAGCTTGTGTGGCTTTTGCTACCAAATAAACCTGTTGGACTTTAACCTGGTGTTGTTAAACCTCTTACTGTGTTTACCCCAGTCCAACGCCGGCATCTCCACATCATAATATAAAAGTGGCAGTCTGGAGACAACAGTGAGGTGAGGTGGTCAGTGATCCATGCTTCAAGTGTGAGATTAACATTGAGTGTACAGATCAGGAAAAGCATCCTTGCAGTTTCTGATAATTTAAATAAAATTTAATAAAAAATTGTAATTGCTGTAAGTACACTGACTGTGCTGTGTACTTTTATTTATCGGTTTAATCCTTAACCAATTGGTCCAGTGGTTTATTATATGAACCATGGTCTAACAATGTATGTCCTCTAATTTCTTTGAGGGACTACGTTTAATATGAATTACTAAGCAACATTATTTCACAGTGAGTGGACACATATTGGTCACTTAATTATCCATAGTATTTCAGAAAATATTACTTTTAAAGGTCCTTCCCTTAAACTCCCTCCCTAATGCCCAAATTTAACACTATCACTTCTACATATGTTATTCATTCCGCATTGGGGCGGCATGATGGTACACAGTGGTTAGCACTGCTGCCTCACAGCGCCAGGGACCCGGGGTCGATTCTGGCTTGCATCACTGTCTGTGAGGAGCCTGCACTTCCTCCCCGTATCTGCATGGGTTTCCTCTGGGTGCTTCTGTTTCCTCCCACAGTCCGAAAGACGTGCTGGTTCGGCGCATTGGCCATATTAAATTCTCCCTCAGTGTACTCGTACAGGTGTAGAGTGTGGCGACTAGGGGATTTTCACAGTAACTTCATTGCCATGTTAGTATAAGACAACTTGTGACATTAATAATTAAAGTAAACTACTGTTTGCACACCATCTCCTTCTAGCATGTTGTGTCATTCCAGGGCACCAGATTCTCAAACATGTATCAACATATCATTCATTTTTCTGGCCTATTTACGATGGAATTCTAACCGTTAAATCGAACAATGTTCTGCCCTAATACAATAACAATTGACCTGTAACTCTTCCCCTGTCTCCTTCCCAGACAAGCTGCTAAATTGCTGGAGCCAACTCTCAAGCCTCCACAGGAGAGAAGCTGTTGGAGAGCACCAATGATAACTGACCCTAATCGTAACTTCTGACCCCCTTTCTAACAGAGATCACTCCCTCCTTCTCTAGATACTCATGTGTCCTCTCCTACTCTGCTCCCAGGGTAATTTTCTCCAACAACTCATCTATAAAAATTTGTCCCACGCTGATATTTGGGCTTGTAGCTAATCAATCATTAAAGCGAACTCTGCGTTGGCTAGCTTTCAGTTGTTGCAGATGGAAGAGTCCAGAATATGTGCCTGAAAGGCAAACATCTCAGAATCTGTTCCATCCTGATGCAATTCCAAAGCTCGAAGTTTTGGGTTAAAAAAATCTAAATAAGTGAAAAGAATACAAATGAGAATCCACTTCAATTAATTTCCTTCAATCACCCCTTTGCCCTTATTTTTGTTCCTTTTTTTCTTTGATTAACTTACCTAGGACTTCCTTATCCCATTGCACTCAATTTCCAACCTTGCTGGAATATGAAGGTAAGTGCGGTATAGAGAAGACATGATCTAATTGAATGGCTTGAGTGGCTGGATGATTTCCTCCTGTTCCTATGCTATTACAGGTATAATTATTTAAATACCCTACAGACATAAATATGTTATTCGGCTCCCAGCCAAAACATTTGCTAATGTATTTACAATTGTCTGACCATTAACTGAAAACTGACATGCATTTTAAAAAAAATTAAAGGTTAAGATTCAGTTTACATGATTATTATTTCATAATTGGACCTAAGAAATCCTGAAAGATGATGTTAGACCTTTACATGAGTTAATGTATGACTACATACCTGTTCTAAATTTCTACTGGGCAACCTATCTTAGATCATCGATTCCCTACAGTGCAGAAGGAGGCCATTTGGCCCATCAAGTCTGCACCTACTCTCTGGCATCCTACCCAGGCCCTATTCCCGTAATCCCACATATTTACCTCAGTAATCCCCCTAACCTACACATCTTGGGATACCAAGGGGCAATTTAGTATGGCCAATCCAGGTAACCTACACATCTTTGGATTGTGGGAGGAAAACAGAGCACCCCAAGGAAACCCACGCAGACACATGGAGGACGTGCAAACTCCATACAGACAGTCACCTAAGGCTGGAATTGAATCCGGGTCCCTGGTGCTGTGATACAACAGTGCTAACCACTATGCCACCGTGCTGCCCCAGTCATATGGTGTGGAATATTCCCATGCCCAATGACAGATTGTGGGGGGGACGGGTTGGAATTTGTCAGGAGTCCAAAAATCATTTTGATGCTGGTGTGAATTTCCTGTGTGATCTTCCATTGGTGCCACCATGGCAGATCGGGCCAATCAGGAAACTTACTGGAAGCCTGTATTAAACTGATTCACATCCTACTAATGGGATACAAATGAAGGCCTGACTGGAATCTTATCCCTATGCCCGATTCTCCACAAAACCAGTGGGAAAACACGTCAGTCCAGAACACGTTTGGACCAAGGAGGTGTGCAGAAGTTGGGGCTTGTCTGAACAATGCCTGGGGCTGCCTCTGGAGTTTGGGGTGGAGGCCGCCATCAACCCTTGTTCCCTGTAACAAAGGGTGGGGGGAGCATCTTCCAGGTGGATCTTCCAGCTTCAATGTCAGGAGGCCTATCCTCCAGCCTCAGTGTTCCTAGTGATCCACCTTCTTTTACAGGAGGTCCATCTTCTTTCAACAGTGTGTCAGCGATGTTGGGTGCCTTTCAAATATGGCACCCAGATATAATGGCAGAATGGAAGCCATCATGACTGCCCTGCCATGGAATACACTGCTAAACATTTGGGTGCATAACTAATAAGATCGGGACTGAAGAGGATGGTTTCCTGTCACCTTCTGCTGCAGAAAACATTCCCCATCCCCCTTCCACCACATAGCTTAGTCCCAGATGGGAGAATTCTGTCCCAGGACTGCTGAACTTGGATTTATTTCCAGACTCCCATGTGGCCTGCAAACTCCTGCACCATAAAATGCTAAGTTCATTGATTTCTAATCCATGAAAGAGCAGGACCAGTGCTTTCAGCTCCATAGCGCTCCTCGTGATTGGTTCCCAAAATTGACAGTTTGAAATTGGACAGCTGTCTCAGGACTGGTCTTTGGCCTTCTGTTTTGGAGGTGTGGTGCCTCTCCAGTGCTAATTCTGGGGCTAGAAATGAGCCTAAATGAATTTCCACCCAGATTTCTGTGCCCCTTACTGACCCAAGGGCTGCATCTCTTTAACTGGAGATCATCCTCCCTCCTGCATTCTGCCTGGTAGCTCACAGTAAGCATATACTTTCCTATCGGCTGACCACACTCTGCAACCTTTCATTTCTCTGTGAAACCCCATTCTCCTTTTCTCTTCCTGTCCTAAATCTCAAAGACAGAAAGTTCGCTCAGCTGCTTCTGCATTCAGCTGTGTGAACTTTGCACCTTGCTCAACAACTCTCTTGACTTGGGCCCTCGCTGCCCCAGGGTAACCAGGTCATCTGGCCTGTTGTCAGGCAGAGTTATACAATTTCCTACCATCCCCCCTTTTCCAGTGTATTCTGTTTTACCTTAAAAAAGATGATTTAAAACATAATCATCTTAAGAAACCTTGCATTCATAATAGTAACATTTGTAAAAATGACCATAAAGAGAAATACACATCTGAAAAGAATCCTGGAATAATGAGTCTGGATGTTATACTGTAGCAGTCATAGAATCACAGAATCCCTACAGTGCAGAAAGAGGCCATTCAGCCCATCAAGCCTGCATCAACAACAATCCCACCCAGGCCCTATCCTCATAACCCCATGTATTTGTCCTGCTAGAGCACCGGAGATAATCCACGCAGACACAGGGAGAATGTGCAAACTCCCACGTATTTACCCTGCTAGTCCCCCTGACACGAAGAGTCAATTTAGCATGGCCAATCAACATAATCCGCACATCTTTGGAGTGGAAACCGGAGCACCCAGAGGAAACCCACCCAGACTCAGGGAAAATGTCCGTGTGGAGTTTGCACAATCACCCGAGGCCAGAATTGAACCCGGGTCTCTGGCGCTGTTGGACAGCAGTGCTAACCATTAAACAAGAGGAATGAGTTTCAATAAGCCAAACGGTTTTGTTTTGTCCTTAGATTTTATTATGTTAAGAGTCAAAGAAAATGCTGGGCAGGTAAAGGTCAGCTGGTCTATCCAGCTTATCCCACACTCTTGATGGCTGGAACATCAGGACTGGACTCTTCCACCAGTACCCACACCCTCAATTCCCACCACCACCCTGCAGCATCAAATGTCCTGGGAGACACAAAAATAAACTGAGAAAAACACGCTCTGATAAAAAAATGTTCTGATCATTTAGTTTGGTGATTATGCTTGTCACACCCATAACCCAAGCTAAATGAGTTTCATTAAAGGCTATTCAAACACAACTTTCAAAGATTTCTGATTAACATTCACTGCACTGTAACAATCAACAGAAAGCTTTAGTGCTCTCTTTTAACACAAAGATTTTGATCGAATTGAATGGAATTTCCTATATACCATTCTTCATCACTTGAGCTTCAAACAAACCTTTGTAAAATGAATCATGAAGCTTTATTCATTTCGAAAGGTCGTATGTAGAACCGGTGACATTTATTCCTTACCTTTCTGATTGTAGGGGCAAAAACATGTGTACCTTGAATCGCTTGACCTTTGTGTTTGAAATAAAACCTTTAGATCTCTGGCTTCATGGGCTTTCCAGGTAGACAATCATCAACACAAGGTATCATTATGCATTGATGACATTCTCTTATGTGAGACAGAGCCATTGGTCTCCCTGTCCAGTCTGTTCATAGTGATTAATGACTGGAGTCAGTTCTCGGGCGACAGAATTAAGTTAGATAAATCAGCAGCTATACCTATTAATCCATCTATGCCTGGCAGTATTCGCACCAGCTTCCTTTTTTGGTGAGCTAATAAAGTCTTTAAATATCTCAGAATAAACAGGCTCACAGCACATGATACTCTTTTAAAGGGATAACAACCCTTTCAGCTGAAGAGTATCCAAGATGACATTTGCAAAACATCACATGTTTTTCTTTCTTTATTAGATTGTGTCAGTGTGACGATGATTAATAAGCTGACAAAATTGTTATTTATTCCAAACCTTGATGTGGCCAACCCTGCCGAGAGCTTTCTTAGTCTTAATGAAATATTCACTCCTTTTAATGTGTTGAAGTAAAAAGTCAGGAATGACAGTACAAAAATTTTGCAGTGTGGTGATTGGTATGAGAGTGTTTTCTACACTTGAATCAATATTACGGCACTGCAACTGATCGCAATCCTTCAGTCCGCTCCCAGAGACTGCCTTGAGGCAACAGTCAGGAAAATCTATTCTTTCACCTCAGGACAGAATTTTCCACTCCCGCCTGTGTTGGAATTGTGGGCGGGGCCACAAGGGAAGGAGGCCTCAGTGGGGGTTCTGAGGGGGGAGGGGGCTGAGTGGGGAGTCTGAGTGGGGAGAGGGGATGAGTTGGGTTCTGAGGGGGAAAGGGGCCTGAGTGGGAGGTCTGGGGGAGAGGGGATGAGTGGGGTTCTGAGGGGGAAGGGGGCTGATTGGGAGGTCTGAGTGGGGAGGGGGAATGAATGGGGTTCTGAGAGGGAAGGGGGCCTGAGTTTGGGGTCTGAGAAGAGAGGGGTACCTGAGTGGGGGTATGAAGGGGAAATGGTCTGAGGGGGAGTTGGGTTGGGTCACCCTCATGCTTGAGTGGCATGGTGGGGCAGGGTGACCCACTATTTGAGTGTTGAGGGGGGAGGAGGCCCCTTTTTGCTGAGGGATTGGTGGTGTTCCCCTGGACCCTTGGGGTCTGGTACACCATTTCCACATTGGTGATGACTAACAGCAAAGTCCACCTGGTGCAGTTCCTGCTGGAGAGGTGGCTGAATGGCGGGGAACTGGAGAATGGGCCGTGAAACGTGCGAATTGTATTACAATTAGCCTTTTTGCATAAATTATAAGGTGGCTGCCCGCTATGGGCGGGAACTGATCAGGTCCCATAGGGCGAGCCAGGAGCATCGTGACTTGTGGTGCCATACCCATTTTATATCCAACATCCTTTTGGCCAGGTCATCGCAATTCTCACCAGCAGCTAGTGGACCCGGAGAATCCCCACCCACCACACGTCTCCAAAATGGAAAACTCCTCTCTTAGTTTCCATTTGTCTAGTTCTAGAAGCACATATTTGTAGTAACGCTTATTTTGATTCTTTACCACACATGAGTCGGTAATGGAATTTGGCCACTTGGAATGACAGATGATTAATATAAGATTGCAACATACTTTCCTTTGATAACAAATTGGAATGGGAGAAATTCTGAGCTACAGAACAGGCTGTCCAACTAGTCTAGAGAATGGATTTTGTTGTGTGAATGAAACATCTCAAAACAAATGTACATGCTTCCTTCTTTACTATATCTGTAATATATATCTGTGATATATAGCAATATCTTTACTGTTCTACTTATTGGAGTCAATTTTCATGTGATGCTTACATTAGTTGGTAAGAAGGCTGCTCCATCTGCCCAATGCAATTGGTGGGGCCCCTGAGCCACTTTTGATGTTGGGTGTCTTTGTCATGCATTTGGCACACTGCCAGCAATAGTCATGCTCTTGGGAGGTAAGTTGCCAATGGTCATGCCATCCGGCTGTAGGCATGATCTTACCAGACAGGCTCGGCGATGCTGGGAAAATAGTGTGAGGCCAAAAATCTAATTCAATGCCAGACTCTTTTTATTGGCGAGAATTGTTTCACGCCCAGAAGGGCGGAAAGCTTATTAGCATCAGATTGCCTGGATTTCCATCTCATTCAGGAGTTCAGCACGGCTGCTTCCCACTTCCCAGGTGCTTCCCACCTCTCTGGCATGACGTCACGCTGGCGCAAATCACTACTCCACCAGTGGAGACCAGGCGCCATGGTCACGGCAGGGGGTATCGGAGGCCATTGAAGACCTCAAGTGGCGGGGGCAAGGCTGGGTTGTACCCATCTAGCACACTGGCAGTCCCGGTTGGGCACTGTAAGTGAGCCAGGGGCAGTGCCAAGGTGGTGGGGCCTGCGTGGGGCCTGCAGATTGGGGCACCCTAGTGAAATGGTGCCTGAGCTGCTGAAGCTGGTTTCACTGACATGTTGAGGCTCCAACCCCCGTACCGGCGCAAAGATCCCAGCTGTCCAGAAAAATGACTCGAGTGCCGAAAGATTGCAATCTGGAGCATGGCAAAAAGACAGACATGGAGTACTCGTGTTTTCTCATTGTTATGACACTTTGGGGAAAATTCAGTCCTGTGTGTTTGCTATTTAAAAGCAGCCTGCAAACCATGGATTGTTAAACCCAATGCAGATTCGTCAGTGTTGAATGGACAGCGAAATGAAAAGAGGGCAGCCCTGAAAATATGGAACGAGTTCAACAAAATACGCAAGGAGATTGAACAATGGTGGATGAAATTTAATAGAGGCTAGTGTAAAGATGCATATAGGAAAGAAAAATGGGCCACCTGCATACTTCATAGTATGAAGTCGAAAATATGTAGGTGAAAGGGAATCCTAGCTAGACATACCTAACTTTGAAATAATCTAAGCTGATGATAACCCTGTTTCTTTTTATACATAAATAACTGTCATTTCCATTAGTAAATTGCAGAGCCAGCTCACTCTATGAAAAAAGAGAAGGTTGAAGATGTCAAGACTGTCAAGATATTTGTCACTACTGGTTTGCAATGTTGTAATTCTAATAGCATTGATATGTAGGTAACTATGCCTCAAAGGCAAATCCATTTGACTGTAAAGCTTTTTTTTTGCTTTCTTTTAATAACCTTAACCAAAATATATAATCTTATTTTACTTAAAAGAGATGAATAGAGATTGTGCATGGAAGTGGAGTTTATCATAGGCTATCTCTAAACTTGCAGAGTACATTTCTTTTTCCATTTCATGTGTGTGGAGTCATGTGACATCACATTGGCCATGGAGTTAGGAGCACAGTTGTCCATTGTTACAATTCAGAAATGAACTCACATTAAATCAGTTGATGGCGAATGCTAAGTTCATTTAAATGACTTTAAAATCTTTCTTTCACTGTGCGCAGATTCCAATCTCATTATAACACAATAACAAAGAGCCAAAATATAGCCAGGGATTTTAATTATTAGAATAAGATGCATGCTAATGTGTCTCTCCCCCAGTATAATACAAAATGGAACAGGAAAGAATATCGAGCATTCAGTGATAACCTTATCGTCAGTAGAGTTGGGGGATACTTTATCTTGCATAATTTACTGATTTTAATGAATGTCAGAAACAATGACAGCCACGTCCTCTTTTGATTATTTTTATTCATCTTTTTGCATTTCGTTCCAGGAGACATGTCACCAAAGGGATGTAAACCGAAGCCAGGAAAATCACAATTAAAAGAGAGAATCAAGAAACTGGGCCTGTTTATACTAGAGCAGAAAAGGCTAGGTGGAGATTTAATATGTACAATGCACTCCATGAAGAACATTTATTGTCTTATTGATTAATGCATTTAAATAGAATAGATATCTGTCAAATTGGAATCATAGCGGTTTACAGAACAGAGGAAGAGCTTTTGGACCATCATATTCACGTTGGCTCTTTGCTGAAGCCATTATTGAACGTGTATCAAATGGTTATTTATTAGTGTCACAAGTAGGCTGACATTAACACTGCAATGAAATTACTGTGAAAATCCACACTCTGGTGCCTGTTCGGGTACACTGAAGGAGAATTTAGCATGGCCAATGCACCTAACCAGCACGTTTTTCAGATGTGGGAGGAAACCGGAGCACACGGAGGACACCCACGCAAACACGGGGAGAACATGCAGACTCCGCACAGACAGTGACCCAAAGCCAAAAATCGAACCCGGGTCCCTGCCGCTGTGGGGCAGCAGTGCTAACCATTGTGCCATCGTGCTTGATAGAAAATAAACTAACTTTATTTGTGTAACTATATTAATTGGACTCTGTAAAACTTAAGTCATGGAACTGAATTGATTCAATTTATGCTTAATATAAAACTTTCTAAGAAGAAAAAAATTAGCTGCTGTATATGGAAATTCCTGGGGTGGGGGGCGGATTCTCGCATCCTGCCGCACTAATTTTTTAGCACGGCAGGCTGAGAGAATCGCATGTCGGCTGATACACGGGATTCGCGCATGTGTTCCCACCACGTGCGCATCTCCCAGCACTGGATATCAAGCGCCATCGGAACCACACTAGAAACCGGCAGGGACACCAGGTAAGCCATTTTAATATACTTTATGTATCATTTTAATGTGATTAGCGGGCCCGGGACTGAATTCTCTGGGCCGGCTAGCATCTCCCACCATGTCAGGAGCATTTCACTCTCGCGGGGCTCAGGCTAGCTCCCCAATTTCGGAGTGAAGGGGGGGGCAATTGGGGCCCCCCAGGCAGTCAGGCGGTGGGGGATTGGTGTCCCCTTGACGTGGGCACCCTCGCAGTGCCAGCCTGTGCACCCTGGCACTGCCCAAGAGGCAAAGTGCTCATGCCCATGAGGCACCTTGGCACTGCCCACTGGACACTGGGTAGTGCTAAGGGGGCAGGGCTTAGGGGGCAGGGCCTAAGAGCGATCGGTGGTGGTGGTGGTCCCGCTACCACTCTGCATGGGGGTGGAGGGAGGCCAGTGATAGGGGCGGGCTGTGGGCTGGTCAGCGGGGAGGTCTGCTGGGGGGTTGGGGGTGGTCAGCGAGTGGGGGGGTCGGCCGGGGGGTTGGGGGATGGGTTAGCTGGAGATCGGGGTGCTCTGGGACGGGAGGGGGGTCAGGACTGGCCCACGAATGGACAGCGGGGGGGGGGCATGATCAGGCCGTGGGGGGACTGGCGGGGCAGAACTGTGGGGGTCCCGGGCTGGCCAGTGATCAGGAGGCTGACAGTTCGGGGCCACTGCGCTTGCTGGTTTCAGCCTCCTGAGCAGGAAAAGACCGAACCCCCCCCTGAAATTTAATGATATTCACGATTGTGGCCTCTGCTCTGTGGGAGATTCTAGTGTGAAGTCCCACTGAAAAAACAGTCATGATTTACACCAGTTTTCCCGCGAATTCAGCACTTGGAACTTTTTTGGGAGAATTGTGGCCCTGATGCCTCAAAGTAAAGATTTGACCCTGTGTCAACCTTTGACCAAGAAGTGGTACAGTAAGGAAAATGTGTAATCTCTTTGAAATATCTGTTGAATCTGTATTAGTTCTTTGGAGTATTTGAAAAGGACTTAGTTTTCATCAATTGTAAAGGGATCAATTGTCATTTTCTTGGATAATTAGAAATGCAGGTCCATGTGACCTGGTGATATTTGACTTGGAAGCAGTAACAGCAGGAAGGCAGTTAAGATATAGAAGCTGTTGGCAGACATAAAGGAGTGTTGTAAGCAGAAGGCAATCAGCATACAGACGAGATACAAAGAAGTGCTGCAGCAGGACACAGCTTGAAACTCCTGGTGTGTTTAGGAGCAAGCCAAGCTCTCTACGAAAAGGTCAATTTTCTATCGGCAGTAAGAAACATGGAACTCCAGAAGTTCTTGGGGAAGCAACCTACAAATGAGCTAAAAGGAACTGAATCCACAAAACAGTTTGCTTAACTCAGACATATGTGGGAAAGTGAGAGACCCTACGTATCAAGCTATTATTGCGCCTTTGCGCAGAGTGAAGCTGTGCAGGGAACGATGCAAGACTTTGGGCGGGATTCTTCGGCTGCGGGTGCCACAAGACCGGAAATTCCTGCCCAAGTTCAATGAACCTTTAAATGTTCTGGCGCATCTTCCGTATCGCCCACTACAATTCCCACTTGGGCGAGACGGGAGAACTTCAGCCTTTGTAGCGTTGACTATTTCAAGTGAAATTTATCTTGTATTTGAAGTATCATTCCCCTGCTCATTCATGTGTAATTCCAGTTGGTTCTGATTTATGTTAAAGGAAATCTACAAAGAGTGGAATCTTGTTTGTAATTTTTTTTCCATTTGGGCATCATTTTGTTAACTTGATTATTTTGGTTTAGGTTTTCCCCATGGGATCATAACAGCCATAATGCATTCAAAAATGTCAAAAGATTTATTGGTCTTGCATGGATTTTTAATGCAACTTTTGAATGACATTGGCTAGGAAAGAGTGTAATTCTATATTGATCCTGGGTATATTACTTCCAACTCTTCTCACATCCCGACATCTATTTAGCTTAACTCTTGATTTTGTGAGATCACAAGAATGTCATCTTAAAATTCAATGTTATGGTGCAAGGTTATATTTACATATTTTTATGTGGATTTAAACTCGAATTGTAGCATCATGGGGAGACGATGGCCTAATGGTATTATTGCTAGGTTATTAATCCAAAAATGCAGCTAATATTATAGGGACCTGGGTTTGAATCCCGTTACGACAGATGGTGGAATTTGCATTCAATAAAATAAATATCTGGAATTAAGAATCTATTGATGACCATGAAACCATTGTCAATTATCGGTAAAAACCCATCTGGTTCACTAATGTCCTTTAGGGAAGGAAATCTTCCGCTCTTACCTGGTCTGAACTACATGTGACTCCGGAGCCACAGCAATGTGGTTGACTCTCAACTGTCCTCCAAGGGCAACTTGGGATGGCAATAAATGCTGGCCAACCAGCGATGCCCGTGTCCCACAAATGAATTTAAAAAAGCATTGCTGTAATGAAACTCTAGAATCTGACTCCAACTTAATCTAGACAGGGTTGTCTATACCTCCTGGATAAGGAGTTCACTGCAGTATCAATGTGAATGAATAAATACTATAGAAATCCTGCACATTTTGCTAATTCAAGGCAAGGTCTGCAAGACATAACAGGCTACAAGATGAAGACATGTAAAATCATTGGCTCCAACGCACCCCTCCCTGATGAGCTCAATGCATTCTACCCTTGCCCTTTTTGAGCAAGAGGTCAGTGAGAGCATGCCCTCCACCCTGGAAGCCCTGGATGAACGTGTATCTGAGGTCACCATTGTAGATGTCAGAGCAGCTTTCTCAAAGGTCAACCCACGGAAAGCGACTGGCCTGGGTGGGGTACCCGGATGAGCAGTCAGATCCTGTGCAGATCAGCTGGCGGGAGTATTCGCAGACATCTTCAACCACTCTTTACAAAAATCTGAGGTCCCTATCTGCTTCAAGAAGATGACCATCATCCCTGTACCTAAGAAAAAAAAAGCTGCATGCCTTAATGAGTATCGGCTGGTGGCTCTGACATCCATGATTATGAAGTGTTTCGAAAGTCATGGCACGAATCAATTCCAGCTTCCCAGCCTACCTGGATTCACTACAGTTTGCCTATCGCCGCAACAGGTCCAGAGCAGACGCCATCTCCCTGGCCCTGCACTCAACCCTGGAACACTTAGATAACAAGGATACCTATGTCAGGCTCCTATTTATTGTCTACAGCTCAGCCTTCAACACCATTATTCCCATGAAACCCATCTCCAAATTCCATGGCCTGGGCCTTGGCACCTCCCTCTGCGACTGGATCCTGAACTTCCTAGCTCACAGACCACAATCAGTAAGGATAGGCAACAACACCTCCTCCATGATCATCCTCAACACTGGTGCCCCACAAGGCTGTGTTCTCAGCTCCCTACTATACTCCTTATACACCTATGACTGTGTGGCCAAATTCCCCTCCAATTCGATTTTCAAGTTTGTTGACGACACCACCGTAGTGGGTCGGATCCCAAACAATGATGAGGCAGAGTGCAGGAATGAGATAGAGAATCTGGTGAACTGGTGCGGCAACAATAATCTCTCCCTCAATGTCAACAAAACGAAAGAGATCGTCATCGACTTCAGGAAACATAAAGGAGAACATGCCCCTGTCTACATCAACAGGGACGAAGTAGAAAGGGTTGAGAGCTTCAAGTTTTTAGGTGTCCAGATCATCAACAACTGTCCTGGTCTCCCCATGCTGACACTATAGTTAAGAAAGCCCACCAACGCCTCCACTTTCTCAGAAGACTAAGGAAATTTGGCATGTCAACTACGACTCTCACCAACTTTTACAGATGCACCATAGAAAGCATCCTTTCTGGTTCTATCACAGCTTGGTATGGCTCCTGCTCTGTCCAAGACCGCAAGGAATTACAAAAGGTCGTGAATGTAGCCCAATCCATCATGCAAACCAGCCTCCCATCCATTGACTCTGTCTACACTTCCCACTGCCTCGGCAAAGCAGCCAGCATAATTAAGGACCCCACGCATCTCGGACATTCTCTCTTCCACCTTCTTCCGTCAGGAAAAAGATACAAAAGTCTGAGGTCACGTTCCAACCAACTCAAGAACAGCTTCTTCCCTGCTGCTGTCAGACTTTTGAATGGACTTACCTTGCATTAAGTTGATCTTTCTCTACACCCTAGCTATGTCTGTAACACTACATTCTGCACTCTCTCATTTCCTTCTCTATGAACGGTATGTTTTATCTGTATAGCGCGCAAGAAACAATACTTTTCACTGTATGTTAATACATGGGGTCATGAGAAGGCCTTGGCGGGTAAGATTAAGGAGAATCCCAAGGCTTTCTACAAATATGTCAAGAGTAAAAGGATGAGATGTGAAGGCATAGGACCCTTAAAAGGTGAAGGGGGAAAAGTTTGTGTGGAACCGTTAGAAATGGCGGAGCTGCTTAATGAATACTTTACCTCGGAATTCACGGTGGAAAGGGATCTGGGTGGTTGTACTGCTGGTTTGCGGTGGACAGAAAGGATCGAGCATGTGGACATAAAGAAAGAGGATGTGTTGGAACTATTGAATGGCATCAAGGTTGGTAAGTCGCCGGGACCGGATGGGATGTACCCCAGGTTACTGTGGGAGGCGAGGGAGGAGATTGCGGAGCCTTTGGCGATGATCTTTGCATCGTCGATGGAGACGGGAGAGGTTCCGGAGGATTGGAGGATTGCAGATGTGGTCCCTATATTCAAGAAAGGGAACAGGGACAGCCCGGGAAATTACCGACCGGTGAGTCTAACCTCAGTGGTTGGTAAGTTGATGGAGAGGATCCTGAGAGACAGGATTTATGATCATCTAGAGAAGTTTAGTATGATCAAAAGTAGTCAGCACGGCTTTGTCAAGGGCAGGTCGTGCCTTACGAGCCTGGTTGAGTTCTTTGAAAATGTGACCAAACACATTGACGAAGGAAGAGCGGTGGATGTGGTCTATATGGACTTCAGCAAGCCGTTCGATAAGGTCCCCCATGCAAGACTTCTTGAGAAAGTGAGAGGGCATGGGATCCAAGGGGCTGTTGCCTTGTGGATCCAGAACTGGCTTGCCTGCAGAAGGCAGAGAGTGGCTGTGGAGGGGTCTTTCTCTGCATGGAGGTCAGTGACCAGTGGAGTGCCCCAGGGATCTGTTCTGGGACCCTTGCTGTTTGTCATTTTCATAAATGACCTGGATGAGGAAGTGGAGGGATGGGTTGGTAAGTTTGCTGACGACACCAAGGTAGGTGGTGTTGTGGATAGTTTGGAGGGATGTCAGAAGTTGCAGCGATACATAGATAGAATGCAAGACTGGGCGGAGAAGTGGCAGATGGACTTCAACCCGGATAAGTGTGTGGTGATCCATTTTGGCAGATCCAATGGGATGAAGCAGCAGTATAATATGAAGGGTACCATTCTTAGCAGTGTAGAGAATCAGAAGGACCTTGGGGTCCGGGTCCATAGGACTCTTAAATCGGCCTCGCAGGTGGAGGATGCGGTCAAGAAGGCGTACGGCGTACTGGCCTTCATTAATCGAGGGATTGAGTTTAGGAGTCGGGAGATAATGCTGCAGCTTTATAGGACCCTGGTTAGACCCCACTTGGAGTACTGCGCGCAGTTCTGGTCACCTCATTACAGGAAAGATGTTGAAGCCATTGAAAGGGTGCAGAGGAGATTTACAAGGATGTTGCCTGGATTGGGGGGCATGCCTTATGAGGATAGGTTGAGGGAGCTTAGTCTCTTCTCCCTGGAGAGATGAAGGATGAGAGGTGACCTGATAGAGGTTTACAAGATGTTGAGAGGTCTGGATAGGGTAGACTCTCAGAGGCTATTTCCAAGGGCTGAAATGGTTGCTACGAGAGGACACAGGTTTAAGGTGCTGGGGGGTAGGTACAGAGGAGATGTCAGGGGTAAGTTTTTCACTCAGAGGGTGGTGGGTGAGTGGAATCGGCTGGCGTCGGTGGTGGTGGAGGCAAACTCGTTGGGGTCTTTTAAGAGACTTCTGGATAAGTACATGGGATTTAATGGGATTGAGGGCTATAGATAGGCCTAGAGGTGGGGATGTGATCGGCGCAACTTGTGGGCCGAAGGGCCTGTTTGTGCTGTGGCTTTCTATGTTCTATGTTCTATGTGACAATAATAAATCAAATCAAATTCAGCAAGAGCTTTGTTTAATGTACTGAGTGTAGATGCTCTCACCAGCCCCCTCAATGCTTTGATTAGAATATGAAGATTCCCTTGGGGATCTGAGAGTCCCAGTTACAAGCAGGTGGTACAAATAAGATTATGTAGTCTTCAAACAGACCTTATAGCTACCAATCTGAGAACAATAATTACAATGAAGTCACACCCTGATGTCAATTAACATCTATCTTCATTAAGAAATTTGTGTTTCAATGTGTGCTTTGACTTAAATAAATAAATTGCTGGACTACAGCAAAAAATTTATTTTGGTTTATAATTTGTATCTTAAAAAGAGTGGCACAATGGTTCGCACTGCTGCCTCACAGCTCCAGGGACCTGGGTTTGATTCCTGTTTGTTTGGAGTTTGCAGATTCTCCCCATGTCTGCGTGGGTTTCCTCTGGGTGCTCCGGTTTCCTCCCACAGTCCAAAGATGTGCGGGTTAGGTGCATTGGCCATGCTAAATTGCCCCTTAGTGTCCCAGGATGCGTAGGTTAGAGGGATTAACGGGGTAAATATGTGGGATTATGGGGACAGGGCCTGGGTGGGATTGTTGTCAGTGCAGACTCGATGGGCCAAATGTCCTCCTTCTACACTGTAGAGTTTCTATGATTCTATGAAAAAAGCATATGGTTCAAAGCAGTTCATCATTTTTACTTTAGTTTTGTCAATTCAGTGAATATTGTACATTTGAGATTTCTTTTCTGACTTTTATTGAACTTTTTGCCTTTGGGTCTGCTTCTGATGTCACAAATAACAGAATTGGCCCAGAATTTGCTGGCAAAATACTGGTGAGTTTAATGGTGCATGCAATTCTTAACTGCATAAATCAGCCAGGTAATTGTAGTGGGGAAGCAATCTCCTGTGAATTGTGAATCAGCCTGAGTTGCTGGAGGATTTATGGTTCTCCATCATCAGCATTGTGAAAATGGTAAGCTTACCTACAATCTCCTTGTGATTCTCATTCGCACACTAATTGCCCATTAAATTCACCACAATTAATTCTACAATTGAACAGTGTATCTTTTTTAATGAGGAGTTTCTGGTAATGCCAATCAACCACTCCACCCCAAGAAAGGGACCAGTTCAAACTGTGGCGTCTCTTTCCTACACATAGTAAGGGCAGAATCTTGCACCTGCATTTGCCGCCAGTGTAAATTGTGACGCGGGTGCAAAGTCTCACAAGAGCTGGGTAAGGAGATTCTCGCCAGCGAGATTTTTAATGGGTCTCCCCGCCACATGATTTCCCCTCCCCCACCCCTCACTGAATATTTAAAATTCACAGACATCCATCGGTGAGATTCACAACAGCTTTAACAGAACAGGATTCAGTCGAAGGGATCCCTTCATAGAACATCGAACATAGAACATTACAGCGCAGTACAGGCTCTTCGGCCCTCGATGTTGCGCCGACCAGTGAAACCCATCTAAAGCCCATCTAACCTACACTATTCCAATATCATCCATATGTTTTTCCAATAACCATTTAAATGCCCTTAATGTTGGCGAGTCCACTACTGCTGCAGGCAGGGCACTCCACGCCCTTACCACTCTCTGAGTGAAGAACCTACCTCTGACATCTGTCCTATATCTATCACCCCTCAATTTAAAGCTATGTCCCCTCATGCTAGCTATCACCATCCGAGGAAAAAGGCTCTCACTATCCACCCTATCTAATCCTCTGATCATCTTGTATGCCTCTATTAAGTCACCTCTTAACCTTCTTCTCTCTAACGAAAACAACCTCAAGTCCCTCAGCCTTTCCTCATAAGACCTTCCCACTATACCAGGCAACATCCTAGTAAATCTCCTCTGCACCCTTTCCAATGCATCCACATCCTTCCTATAATGCAGTGACCAGAATTGTACGCAATACTCCAAGTGCAGCCGCACCAGAGTTTTGTACAGCTGCAACATGACCTCCTGGCTCCGAAAATCAATCCCTCTACCAATAAAAGCTAACACTCCGTACGCCTTCTTAACAACCCTATCAACCTGGGTGCCAACCTTCAGGGATCTATGCACGTGAACACCGAGATCTCTCTGTTCATCCACACTACCAAGTATCTTACCATTAACCCAGTACTCTGTAATCCTGTTACTCCTTCCAAAGTGAATCACCTCACACTTTTCCACATTGAACTCCATTTGCCACCTCTCAGCCCAGCACTGCAGCTTATCTATGTCCCTCTGTAACCTGCAACAACCTTCCACACTGTCCACAGCTCCACCGACTTTAGTGTCATCCGCAAATTTACTAACTCATCCTTCTACGCCCTCATCCAGGTCATTTATAAAAATGACAAACAGCAGTGACCCCAAAACAGATCCTTGCAGTACGCCACTAGTAACTGAACTCCAGGATGAACATTTCCCATCAACCACCACCCTCTGTCTTCTTACAGCTAGCCAATTCCTGATCCAAACCGCTAAATCACCCTCAATCCCATGCCTCCGTATCTTCTGCAATAGCTTACCGTGGGGAACCTTATCAAACGCTTTACTGAAATCCATATACACCACATCAACTACTTTATCCTCATCCACCTCTTTGGTCACCTTCTCAAAGAACTCAATAAGGTTTGTGAGGCACGACCTACCCTTCACAAAGCCGTGTTGACTATCCCTAATCAAATTATTTCTTTCTAGATGATTATAAATCCTATCTCTTATAATCCTTTCCAAATCTTTTCCCACAACAGAAGTAAGGCTCACTGGTCTATAATTACCAGGGTTGTCTCTACTTCCCTTCTTGAACAAGGGGACAACATTTGCTATCCTCCAGTCTTCTGGCACTATTCCTGTAGACAATGACGACCTAAAGATCAAAGCCAAAGGCTCTGCAATCTCATCCCTAGCCTCCCAGAGAATCCTGGGATAAATCCCATCCGGCCCAGGGGACTTATCTATTTTCACACTTTCCAGAATTGCTAACACCTCCTCCTTATTAACCTCAATCCCGTCTAGTCCAATAGCCCATATCTCAGTATTCTCCTCAACAACATTGTCTATTTCCTGCGTGAATACTGACGAAAAATATTCATTTAGCGCCTCCTATCTCTTCAGGCTCCACGCACAACTTCCCACTACTGTCCTTTACTGGCCCTAATGTTACCCTAGTCATTCTTTTATTCCTGACATACCTATAGAAAGCTTTAGGGTTTTCCTTGATCCTACCTGCCAAAGACTTCTCATGTCCCCTCCTGGCTCTTCTTAACTCTCTCTTTAGGTCCTTCCTGGCTAACTTGTAACTCTCAAGCACCCTAACTGAGTCATCACGCCTAATCTTTACATAAGTCTCCATCTTCCTCTTCACAAGAAATTCAACTTCTTTAGTAAACCACGGTTCCCTCACTCGACCATTTCCTCCCTGCCTGACAGGTACATACTTATCAAGGACACCCAGTAGCTGTTCCTTGAACAAGCTCCACATTTCAATTGTGTCCATCCCCTGCAGTTTCCTTCCCCAACCTATGCATCCTAAATCTCTCCTAATCGCATCATAATTTCCTTTCCCCCAGCTATAACTCTTGCCCTTCGGTATATACCTATTCCTTTCCATCGCTAAAATAAACGTAACCGAATTGTGGTCACTATCACCAAAGTGTTCCCCTACCTCCAAATCTAACACCTGGTCTGGTTCATTACCCAGTTCCAAATCCAATGTGGCCTCGCCTCTTGTTGGCCTATCTACATACTGTGTCAGGAAACCCTCCTGCACACATTGGACAAAAACTGACCCATCTAAAGTACTTGAACTATAGCTTTTCCAGTCAATATTTGCAAAGTTAAAGTCCTCCATAACAACTACCCTGTTACTTTCGCTCCTATCCAGAATCATCTTTGCAATCCTTTCCTTCGGGGCCATTAAGGTAAGTATAGCCCCTGAGGGGGCAAGGGATGCCTGGGCACTGCTCCCTGGCACTGCTGTGGGGTGGGGGTCCTCCATATCCATGGGGGATGTGCGGAGTTTAATTTCAGTGCTGATCGGAGGCCCTTTAAAGATAGTGCCCTGATCTCTATAGAGCCGGCCTTGCTGGTTCTATCAGGCCCCACCCCACTAGGGTGACAGGGTAAATGGCGCCACCAGATTTTTTTCTGTTCAAAATGGCCGAAAATCTGGGGACGATTCTTCCAGCCTGCTGCACTGCTTTAACAGCACAATGGACTGGGAGACATAAGCAGAGACCATTAAGCAGCCTCCCCGATGGGCGCCACGGCCTCTGCGAGTCTCCGCCCGCCAGATTTCCGGAGCCGTCAGTTCCACACCAGAAATTGGCGCGGAGCTGTATAATTTATTTAAATTAGGATTTCCATGTCATTTCCATGTTATTATTCTTCATAACTTAAATATATATATATATATGCAAATTACAGTTCCAGAAGTCTGGTATGAACTAGGCAGTGCTGTTAAAGGGGTTAAGAGTAGGCTGTAATGAATAGTTTAAAATGCTGCACCTTACAACATGAAAGATACAAGTGTTCCATTCTTATTCCTTGGGAAAGGCATGGATGTGCAGTCAGAGAGCCTGGCCTAGAATGTCCCAATAGAATTGTGAATTGGTGGGCGACAGATAATCATATTTAATATCTGTGCTAAATTCTGAAAATCTAAATTCTATTATCTAATTATGTAAATACTGCTTTGCTTATCTCATTATTAAAATCTCTCATTGAATGTTAAATTGAGTCAATAAGGTACTGATTCAGAGCTACTGTAGGTTCAATATTTCATTGAATGTTGCCATTAAAATTGTTCCAAGCAAATGAAAATGTGGCAGCTCGTGACTACTATTAGGAGTTGCAGTAAGTCTCTTTTTTCTATCATTATCATGGCTACTTATCCTGGTTATTTTTAATATGATTTCTTCAGTTCAGTTTTTAACATAACTATTTTATATTAGTTTACAATGATAACAGGGTGATTCTGCCAGCTCGCTGTTCTGCTTCTGTAGTGCAGCGGGCCGGGAGACTCGAGTCCATTTCGCGGACTCCTCGCTTGGCACCACAGCCTCCGCGAATCCCCAGCAGCCGGATTTCCAGACCTGTCAGCTCTGCGCCAGGAATTGGCACAGAGCTGCATAAATTAAAGCAATGCTCATTTGAGTATATTTTAAATCCCATTAGCCAACCCGGGACCGCAGTCACCGCTGGAGTGAAGGGGGAGAATCAAGGCCCCCCCAAGAGGTCAGGGGTAAGGGGAGGTGCCCCCTGGGCATTGCCAGTTTGGCATTGCCAGCCTGACTCCCAGCACTGCCCAAGGGGCAATGTGGCAATGCCCAAGGGGGCATCTTGGCACTGCTGACCAGCAATGCTAAGGGGGTGGGGCCTAATGGGGACGGGGCCTCGGGGGGAGGAGGGAGGTGGAATTGTTGGAGATGGGGGATCCTGCTGCCACTTTGCATAGGGATCACGAGCAGAGGGAGGGAGGCCAGCGATTAGGGCATCGGAGCTGCTGGGAGGGTGAGGGAGATCAGGGCGGGGAGGTGGTCGAGGTTTCGAGGCTAGCCCGGACATGCTCGCGGGCCGTTGGGGGATGGGAGGGGCAGCGATGCGGGGTCGTGGGGTTGGCCAGCAATCGGGTCAATAGTGCGGTGCTGACAGATCGGTGCAGGTGCAGTGGCCCGCTCAGCGCTATGCTGCCGGCCTCTCCAGCGGGAATAGGCCCACAGATTTTTAGTGTGATTCGCACTCATGCACTCTGCAGTGCAGAGTGTGGGAGATTCATTTTGAAACTCACGCAGAAAAAACCGAGAGGATTTGTTCCAGTTTTTACGCAAATTCAACACTTAGAATTTTTTGGGGCGAATCCCATCCCTCAACAGTGCACAAATGACAGAGCAACTCATGCACTAAGGTGCGATACTCTGGAAATTCATTCTTCCTGACGATACAGTGTATTGTCTAAATCTTCATCACTTCAACTGTGACTTGAAGAAATATTTAAGAAATACAATTTTCAGTTATCATTCCAGATCTTGGATTCATTACAGTATGTTATGTTTAAACAAGCATAATCATTATTTTACAAATCAATCTTCTATGGTATTACATGTAGTAAATTTGCCCCCCCCCGCCCCCCCGAGAGATGGTGCGTTGTGATGGAAATAGGAGCCATCAATGACTGTAGGATGCTATGGGGTTGGGAAATTATGCCTCAGTGGTTCCCTTTCCACTTCCTCTCCCAAATGGTTATGCTTCTCCCATCACATGTCCTATCTCTTCCCCTTTCCACCAAATCTTCATTGCCATAACTACCCCAACTCATCCTCTATAAACAGTCCACTCAACCCACATACCTTCCCTCCTTTTCTCCATTGTAAATCACTCTCCACCAATTCTTCCAATTCTTGAATTCATGTGCGAATAATTAGAGGCCAGACATCCTTGTCTCCCTTCCTCCTGCTTACCCCAATTTACATTTCACCGCCCCCCGCCCCCCCAAACCTCATTCTATCTGCCTTTTTTTCTCTCTCTGTCTCTCTTTTTCCTCCAGAGGTTAGTATTTGGGAGCCTCTGATTCCCAGTATGATTACATAGTTCCTATGGTGGGTGGAGTGTCTTGGTCACCTTGTTGTTTAGTTGCAGCACCAACTGGAACAGGGGGTCTTTTCTTTGTCTAGCTTTTGTGTGTAGTCCCAATAAGGCTTTACAATGTGTTTCAACAGATTTCTCATTTTCCATATTTTTGTACCTTTCTTTGATTTTTCGTGTTACTCAGCTATTCACATACCAAATTAAATACATCTCATAATGCAAATAAATTATTTAGAATTTGAGCTTAATATGAAAGAAAGATACAAGTAGAGGGTAACTGGACTGGCCAGAGTGCGGTGATTTGGTTTCGAGAGATGAGGCCACACCTGTAGTATTGCGTGCAGTTTTGGTGTCCTTATCTGAGGAAGGATGTCCTTGCTATAGAGGGAATACAGTGAAATTTTACCAAGCTGATTCTTGGCACGGCAGGTCTGTCATATGAGGAGAGACTAAGTCGGTTAGGATTATATTCACTGGAGTTTAGAAGAGTGAGAGGGGATCCCATAGAAACCTGTAAAATTCTAATAGGGTTAGACAGGGTAGATTCAGAAAGAATGCTTCCAATGGTGGGGGAGTCCAGAACTAGGGGGTCATAGTTTGAGGATCAAGGGTAAATCCTTTAGAACTGAGGTGAGGAGAAATTTCTTCACCCAGAGGGTGGTGAATGTGTGGAATTCACTAACACCGAATGCAGTTGAGGCCAAAATGTTGTCTGATTTCAAGAAGAAATTAGATTTAGCTCTTGGGGCAAAAGGGATCAAGGGATATGGGAGGAAAGGGGGATCAGGATATTGAATTTGATGATCAGCCATGATCAAGATGAATGGTGGAGTAGGCTTGAAGGGCTGAATAGCCTACTCCTGCTTCTAGTTTCTATGTATCTATGAGAAGAGTAGTCTCCTTTTCTTGTACTCAAGTTGGACTTTGGTAGAATTCTAAAGGGCAAGATCAAATAAATGAATGGATGGAGGAATTGGAAATTAATTTTTAATGTAAGTAAGCCTAATTACAAATATTATGCAGATTAGAGCAAGAAACTTAAAACATGCCTACATATGTCAAAGATGGAACTCAAAAGTATTTGATGGTGATCATTAAATTGTCATTTTACATGTAAAGCTATTATTAATGAGTCTGATCATATAGTGGATATACTTCAAGGGACGTAATGAGAGGGTCTAGGAAATTATTCTAACTGTATATCGGCCATTGCCACTACAAGCGTGGTCGGAAGCCTTTCAAACCAGAGCTTCAAAAGACCGCTGACGTGTTAAAGAGGATCCAGAGGAGCCAATATAATTCTGTGTCTTGGAACATTTTGAAATGTTTAGCAATGTTAGTAGTAGAATGGAATAGGTTCAAAAAACTACTCAACAGGCAAATCAGTTTCAGTTGGAAGTCACTTCAGATACACAAACCATTCAGTGATGTGGAAATGGGAACCAAAACAAATTCAATCTGCTGAAAACTAAAGGGTAACCAGGAACCTAGAATTTCATTTCTACCCAATCCCTTTTTAAGTGCTGAACGCTTGTTGGAGAAGAAGAGAAAGTAAGCATTATTGACTCAGTGTCCCTGTTTTCTGTTTTTCAGGTGACAGCTAGATGATGGAACAGGTCTTTGCTTTCTTTAAAAAGCAAAATAAAGAGCAGCATTCAATCCTATAACAGGGTTGACCCATTTTATCCATGGTAGAACGTGTGAGACAAAATGGGGGTAGGATTCTCACATTAGATCTAGATCAGATTAATTACTCCATTAATGGCTTGAAACAGCTATCGTGGTACAGAGTCACTCAATGACCAATCTAATAATAATACCTAAGAATATGGTTGACTTATACCTGTGTGTGTGTATTTAGTCAGCAACCTTCATCATTTTGTCCTTGGCAATTTAAACAATGTCATCTGGCACAAGAAATAAATGTTGGATGATTTTTGAAAGCTGGGATTAATTTTTGGGAGTTGAAAGAGCTTAGCTTGGCGGTTTCATTTTCCTCTGACCTTCTAGGCCAACAAAGACTTCACAGGCCCATTATCAATACATATCTGAACCATCTAAGAGATGCTGGTATTCTCCCATTCACCACTGAACTGTATATACCTGTCAGGAGTATGTACTTAAAACAGAATCACATGAAAAATACGACTACATTAACTGCTACTGAAAGAAACAGTATTATGTTAATACTCATTAAACTTCACAAATGTCAGAATCATGAGGCTATCTTTTCTAACGTCATCTTAAGACTCCACATTAATCAAGAGATAGCAGGCAGAGCAATTTCATGCCCTTGAACATCTAAGCAATGAAATTATTCAGGTAAACTTGAGGGACTGGGGAAGTATTTACAAATAAAAGTTCTATGGAATTTTTTTCAACATGAACCTAATGGGATGAGCAGTTTCTGATTCATGATAGAAATATAGACTGCAATGTGTTCATTGTGCTAAAGTAGAGTACAAATTGCTGATATTTTTCTTAATGACGCCCATTATCTATTTATTTTATAAGTTGACAACAGCAGTTATTGTTTATGCAGAGGATTAGTGTCTATATAATCATGCCATCAATACATGACATTAACTGGAGAAATCAGTGGCACAGTAGTTAGCACTGCTGCCTCACAGTGCCAGGGACCCGGGTTCAATTCTGACCTTGGGTAACTGTGTTGGGTTTGCACATTCTCCCTGTGTCTGCGTGGGTTTCAATCGGGTGCTCCGGTTTCCTCCCACACTCCAAAGATGTGCAGGTTAGGTTGATTGGCCATGCTAAATTGCCTGGAAGAGTGCCAGGGAGATTAACAGGGTAAATACATGGGATTACGGGTTTAGGGCCTGGATGGGATTGTTGTCAGTACAGGCCCGATGAGCTGAATGGCCTCCGTATTGTAGGGATTCTATGATTTATGAAATGTTGGGGTGAGACGTCTTATGTTGCCCTGACTGTGCTACGATTCCTGACTTGTCATCTATTTATAGATAGGGAAGGTTGCTGTCAGGATCCCTGCCAGCAAGGAAAAGTCAATCAGGAAAATGTAGCAGCATTGTAACAACTGAAAACAAAGTGAGGCAGAAGTGACCACAAGACCTTAAGATTGATATCTGTATTAAGCCTCGTAGGTGCCAGCTTTAACAGAGCCATTTATTGGGGCCATGCGTGGGTAAATACTCTCCTTTCTGGATGAAAGTGTGCTCGATGGACTTCTGCAACTAACCATCACCCTCCAGACTGTGCCTGCTGGTCAACAATACAGAAAAAAGGAAAATTGGTCAGATTCCTAGGCCTCTGCCATCATTTACAAGTTGGGAAGCTTTAAAAGTGTGTCATTCACTCATTGTGAATAGGAAAATTAAGATTGGAGCGGGACATTTTGGAACAAAGTATAAGCAAAAATGAGAACTTTAAACTGTAATGAAGAGCATGTGCATCACTGCACAAGTACCTGTGCAAAGTCATCACAAACCTTTTATTTGCAATCTGCCCCTGTAACTCTATGAAGGGACTCAATTTTCATTCTATAGTCTGGAGTATACCTTGCCTACTATTCAGATGACTAGCATTGTATAAACCTATTAAATGCTCATATTAGGTTAGGTTGATTGGCTATGCTAAAAATTGCCCCTCAGAGTCCTGAGATGCGTAGATTAGAGGGATTAGCAGGTAAATATGTTGGAATATGGGGGTAGGGCCTGGGTGGGATTGTGGTCGGTGCAGACTCGATGGGCCAAATGGCCTCTTCCTGCACTGTAGGGTTTCTATGATTTATTCATTCGTTTAGTACCTTACCCTAAATAACATGATTGTGGCACACACTCCCTTCTTGGATCTGTATCTGAAGTGCTGTAACCTGCAAAGTTATGGACCAAGTGCTGGAAAATGGGAATAAAATGAGTGGCTAGTTTCTTTTTAATTTTTTTCCTTCTGCTGGGGCAGACATGATGGGCTGAATTACCTTTTTCTGCACTGTAACTTTTCTCTGGTTCCGTAACAGTTCTTTATAGGTCTATGCTACAAGATGACAAGCAGAGCTCGCCATGCAAATGGCAACCTTTTTCTTAATTTGTCTGGTTCATGTTATTTATTATGTGCATTTTAATGAATTCTTAATCAGCAAAAAAAGAACACATTTTAATTAATTCTTAATGAGCAAAAAAAAAGGAACACAAGATCATTAGCAGAGCATGAACATTTCGCCAAATAGACCTTGCTGTTAAGCAGTGAATTAAAATTTAACAGTTTTAGAATCTGCTTAAGTGGCACGTACCTGTTTTCCCCGCTTACATGTGAAGAATGAATTTATGGTCCTTTCTCCGCAAGATATATTGAAGGCTGAGACAGTAACTAAAACAAATGCTCACTTGAGAAGAAAGAAAGGTATAGTTTCAGTGCTCTCAATTCTTGCAAGCTGTGTTCCCTATGCAGAGATCAATGAGTTAAATCCATGGCAGCAACCATGATAAGCCATATACACTAATTATAACTCAAAGAAGTATGCCTATTGCTGGGAGCCACTATGGCTTTCATGGTGTGATGTTCAAGGCTGCAGCCGCCTCTCATTTTGCAAGTAGAAATATCTTTTTAAATTCCCTCAGCGGCTTGATGGGTGCACTGAAATATACAGTGCAAGAACTTTCTGAGTTTGATCTCTTGCTCTCTACTGAGTTGGTTTGTTTTTGCCTGAGGTCGTAGTGGGGGTTGCTACAATTATCATCATTGCCCTTGGGCAAGGCAAAGACTGGATTCTCATTCTTTGAAAATGGTGAATAGATTGCATGTGTGGATATTGGGTGAGAAGGGGATCAGACTTAGACATGATGCTTGTCAAAACGCTCCCCCCTTCACCACCCACCCTTGAAAACTCGTGGGGGAACCTTAACTCTCAGGTCATTTGTTGTCGATAAGCACCAGCCTGCTGTCTTGGATGTATGGTCTATTTTAACGGTCGGCCCCATTCTCATAGTTGTGGCAATCTGCCAGTTGAATCGAATGTCCAGAGGCAGTTTGCCCAGTTGCAGCTGTCAAAGATTAGTTGGTTGGGCTGGGATGGTCATCGAGGAAAGTTTCATAAATACAGAAGTGGAGAAAGTCCAGGATCACAGCAATCCAAACTTTCTTTGTGATCCCTGGAGAAGTATTCTCACTTCTCTTGCCCCGATAAATCATTTTTGCGCTTATTGAATGGTTACAGCAGAGTGGTGGCTATTTGGCACATTATGCCCGTGCCAGCTCTCTGCAAGAGCAACTCACTCAACCTCACCATGCTGCCTTTATCCCGTGGCCCTGCAAATATTTTATTTTCGGATAACTACCCAATTCTCCCTAGAAGGCCTCAATTTGATCCACCTCCACCACTATCCCAGGCAGTGCATTCCAGATCCTAACCACTCATTGCATAAAACTTTTTTTCCTCATGGCAACATTGCTTCTTTTGTCAGTTATCTTAATTTGGTGCTCTCTGGTTCTTAATCCTACTGGTCAATGGGAACAGTTTCGCCCTATCCAAAGATGTGCGGGTTAGGTTGATTGGCCATGATAAATTGCCCCTGTGTCAGGGGGATTAGGAGGGTAAATATGTGGGGTTACGGGGATAGAACCTGGGTGGGATTGTTGTCGGTGCAGACTCAATAGGCCAAATGACCTCCTTCTACACTGTTGATTCTATGATTCTATCTATTCAATTCTGGACCATGATCAGACCTCCCTAATCTTCTCTTCTCCAAGTAGAACAGACCCAGCTTCTCCAGTCAATCCACATAGCTGAAGTCCTGCAGCCCTGAACCATCCTCATGAATGTTTTCTCCACTCCCCATAATGTGGTGCTCAGAACTGGAAACAGTGAGCCAGAATTTTACTTCTGAGGTGGGTCACTCGAGTGGGGTAATTTCCTGGCTTGCGATCAGACCTGATTTTCTCTCCTGGGTAGTAGGTGTGAGCATGAGATGAGTCGGGCCCATTCACCCCAGATGCAGATTGGAGGCAACCATAAGGGTCGCTACGTGTCGAGGAGGGCAGTTTAAAAGGCCAAGCTTGGTTCTCTGACAATTGTTTAGTTAAATTTTAGGCTCTCTAGCCCACAACCTCCTTAACCCCCACCCATTCCCATGCCCAATTCACACTGCCCACCAATCATGCCAACCCATGCCCCATAGCTCCATAACAACTTAATGCATATCCATGCCCCCACCTGCAACTTTTTTCTCTTACACCCTCCATGCAAACACACCAGTATCCAAAATGGGCAGGCTTCAGGAGCCATGTTGAGATGATATAAAATAAATGTCCAAATAGCTATTACAGCATTCACTATAATTTGAAGAAATCCCATTTAAGAAAGCTGATTCAAAATTTTAAATGCCCTTATCTTCTTATTTGCTCTTCTTGAATTTTATATGTTTAAAATAACTTCCTTGCTATTGTACTATATGCCCCTTTTTATACAGCCCAGGCCTCGTATGCTTTATTAACCAGCTTCACAACCTAACCAGTCATCTTCACTGATTTGTGCACATATAACTTTTTGTCCTCATGTACATACTTGCAAATGTCTCAACTTCAAGTCTAATATGTGTCTTGAGCAGACCGCCCATGACATTAAACCACCTTTGGATTCACCGTGCATTTTAGGCCCAAGGTTCACATTAACTTGACTGTCAAAGAAAACAGCAACATTTAAATAGCCATGACAGGCAAATGAACAGTAGACACATCACTCGATTTTAACTCCTGTTCCCCTCAGTTTGTGCTGGACAGAAGGTTCTTCTGCCTAGATCACAGATGAAGATTAGTCACTAAGACAAGAGAACAACCAAACACCCAGATACTAGTATAAATCAGCCCATTCCAAAAGAGAAAAGGAGAGGATTGAAAAAAATGTAAAAGATTAGACTGGAAATTATCTATCGGAGCCAACAAATTGTTTAGAAGGAAAGAGAAACTGACAAATATCAATTTTTTAAAAAAGCATTCCATGTTGCAAAAAATAGAGAATTCTTTCAGCAAGATAATGATTTGATGGAATCTGTCTAAGTTATTCTTCCGTTTCCTGCAGGTCTTGTCCCGTAGGAACCTCGGAAAATGCGCTGGGGGACCCCTCAGATGTTCCCACGCACAGACTATATGGGAAGTTTATCCTGCATCCGGAACCCTCCAAAACTTTGATTTTAAACTTGGAGACTTCAACAATTTCTGACTTACCTGGCAGATTAGTTGCCTATGAAATGTTTGAAGGATTAAAACCAGTTCTGACCACTTATAGTGGGTAACTATAAAATCCCCCTCCAGCAACAACTCCACAGGCCATCTGACTATTGTTACCTACTTACTATGGGGTGGCACAGTGGTTAGCACTGCTGCCTCATAGCGCCAGGGACCCGGGTGCGATTCCCACCTTGGGTTAGTGTCTGTGTGGAGTTTGCACATTCTCCCCGTGTCTGCCTGGGTTTCTTCCGGGTGCTCTGATTTCCTCCCACAGTCCAAAAGACATGCTGGTTAGGTGCATTGGCCATGCTAAATTCTCCCTTAGTGTATCCGAAAATGTGCCGGAGAGCGGCGCCTCAGGGATTTTCACAGTAACTTCATTGCAGTGTTTATGTAAGCCTACTTGTGACAATCATAAATTAACATTAAGCTTTTACTTACCTTCTCTCCCAGCTTGTCAAAGTGGAGCATTTAACTTAGCAGAATGTGGCAATTAGTGCTGTAAAAAGGGGGTATTGCATTGCTTCCCCTGCGATTCTATACATCAAGGCAAGGGCTCCAGGAGCAGCTACACTTCACAATTCTCAGCATGCCTGGGTCAGAGGGTCTGGCAATAAATGTGACAGTCTGGTCTAAGGCACGGAAATAAGATGGTAATTGGCATTCCACCGGAGATTCAGCCCTACATGTCATTTATTCTATCTTTCATTTTTCAAACATCTATCTGCAGACTGATCAAGGAAAAAAAACCCTTTTTTATGTGATGGAGTTTGTATTTCTCTTCTGTGTGCTTTGAAGGAAGAAAGGATATGCCACACTTGTATGTCATGGTATATAATGATCTCTGTTTTGGAAGCAAATGTTGTTTGTCTTTCATCATTTTCTATTTCATTTTCAGCGCTATTTAGAATTCAGAACTTGATCGGGTAGGAATTTGTCTTAGGCAGTGATGTGAAAGAGTCTGCGTGTAACTAAATATCAGGCACTGTGTATAACAGGTGGCCAATCCAAGCCTCCCCAAGATTAATTTCTACCCAATGACTTCAGTATGGACTGCCCTGCATTACGGATCCAGATCTGGGAGTTGGACAATGCAGCAACAAAAAAGTACAAAATTGAAAGAATAAATTAGAAACGCATACAAGCATTTCTAGCATTGAGTTACTACCATTAGAAAAATTACTTTTTGAATAGCTGACAAGGTATCTCACAATAATACATAGGAATGTACAAACAGCAGGCAGGGTATTCCTTTAAATAAACAGAGAATAAAGATTGTCAAGTTTCTACATTGGTTGCAATTTAGCTCATACCAAAAGTGGTCAGCAGTTATATATCTTTTTGCAGGATGCAACACAAATTATTAATGGCTTTCTCCTCACGCATTGCTAGCCAGTTAACTCTTTCATTTCGTTTAAGATATGTTTGATGAGTAACATGTTCTGTGCAATTGCCTGATTTAAGTTATGAAGAGAGATTGGGTCGGCTTGAGTTGGTTTTGTTGGAGCAGAGAAGACTGCGGGGCGACCTTGTCGAGGCGTACAAGATTATGAGGGCCATGGGCAGAGTGGATAAGGAGCAGCTGTTCTCCTTAGTTGAAGGCTCAGTCACAAGAGGACGCAAGTTCAAAGTGAGGGGCAGAAGGTTTAGGGGAGATGTGAGGAAAAACCTTTTTACCTAGAGACTGGTGACAGTCTGGAATGCATTGCCTGGGAGGGTGGTAGAGGTAAGTTGCCTCACGTCCTTTAAAAAGTACCTGGATGAGCACTTGACATGCCATAACATTCAAAGCTTATGGGCCAAGTATTGGTAATTGGGATTAAACGGAAGGTCAGGTGTTTCACACGTATCATTGCAGACTCAATGGCCCGAAGAGTTTCTTCTGCATTGTATGATTCTATGAAACCTTGATTTGTCTCTGCCCTTCCTCTTCTTCCTTCCATCCAACATGTCCACTGTAGAGAACTTGCTGCTTCACCTAAATTTGATGTGGACTAAAGCAAGTGTGAAGTTAGATTTTTGGGGTCGGACAGAGAGATGGCATATCCCCTTTTTTTCGTGCTCTGCCTCTTTTCGTTCGGCTCACGTCCAACCCTTGTTGCCCCTTATGATGCCTTGCCCTTATATTGTGACTTGTTGTCTTCTTGACTCCTGGGCCTTTTCCTTTTTTAAAATTATTACTCATGTTAGTTTTTTCTTGTTCTTGTGGATGTGGTGGGGGGGCGGGGGGGTGGGGGGGGGTGGGGGGGGGAGGTGGCGGGGGAGAAGGTGTTAGTCGAGACCCCTGGAGGATGAGGGTAGTGGGTGCTGGGTTCTGCTGTATTTTAGGTGGTTGGGGAGAGGTAGTTGTTGAGGTGGTGTGTGTTAAGGGGAGGGGGCTGTTAGGCTGGGGACTTCTGTTATGATTCCAGGGGTTGGGGTGGATGTCAAGGTGATATGTGTGTTGGGTTGAGTTTTTGTTGGGTTTCCTGGCTGGGGAGGCTTTGTGTGCCTTTTACTGAGTAAGTCTCTGGATTGGGGGGGGGGGGGGGGGGGCTTTTTCCAGATGATAGCTTGTGGCTACTGGGGGGATGTCAAGGCAGTGGGTGGGGGGTTGGAGAGAAGATTCTTGGGGATTTCCTGATAGGGATGTTGATTGGTAGGTAGTGGGTTGAAGGGTAGTTTGTTGTCTTCCTGTGTCTTGGTTCTTTTGCCTCCCGTGTATGTAGCTGTTGGGGTGGGTGGGAGGAACAGGGCTTGTGGGATGGAATGACTTTTTGTTTGAGGGTGTTTTATGTTGTGGTGGGCAGGATGGCGTGGTGTGGATTGGGGTACTATGTATTGGTCTGGAGTGGGGGCATTAGTTGGCGGAGCAAGGGGATGTAGGAAAATCCTTGTTTATCAGGTTTGCCATGAGGCAAGAACCTTTATTGTCAGTACAAAATTACCTCTTTGACAATTTATTTATTTATTAGTGTCCCAAGTAGGCTTACCTTAACACTGTAATGAAGTTACTGTGGAAGGGTACACTGAGAGAAAATTTAGTATGGCCAATCCACCTAGCTAGCACATCAGGAAGGTGGGTTGAAGTGTGTCTACTTCAATGCAAGGAGCATCCGGAACAAGGTAGATGAACTTGGGGCGTGGATTGGTACTTGGGACTACGATGTTGTGGCCATTACGGAGACGTGGGTAGAACAAGGACAGGAATGGTTGTTGGACGTTCTGGGGTATAGATGTTTCAGTAAGTGTAGGGAAGCTGGTAAAAGAGGTGGAGGAGTGGCATTGTTAATCAAGGATAGTTTAACGACTGCGGAAAGGCACTTCGAGGGGGATCTGCACACTGAGGTAATATGGGCTGAGGTTAGAAATAGGAAAGGAGCGGTCACGTTGTTAGGAGTTTACTATAGGCCCCCAAATAGTAATAGAGATGTGGAGGAAGAAATTGCTAAGCAGATTATGGATATGTGTGGGGGTCACAGGGTAGTTGTCATGGGGGACTTTAACTTTCCAAATATTGATTGGAACCTTTGTAGGTCAAATAGTTCGGATGGGGCAGTTTTTGTGCAGTGTGTGCAGGAGGGTTTCCTGACACAATATGTGGATAGGCCGACAAGAGGTGAGGCCGCATTGGATTTGGTACTGGGAAATGAACCGGGCCAAGTGTTAGATTTGGTTGTGGGAGAGCACTTTGGAGATAGTGACCACAATTCGGTGTCTTTTGTTATTGCAATGGAGAGGGATAGGGCCGTACGGCAGGGCAAGGTTTACAATTGGGGGAGAGGTAATTATGATGTGATTAGGCAAGAATTAGGGGGCATAAGTTGGGAACAGAAACTGTCAGGGAAAGGAACTAATGAAAAGTGGAACTTTTTCAAGGAACAAATACTGGGTGTCCTTGATAGGTATGTCCCTGTCAGGCAGGGAGGAAATGGCCGAGTGAGGGAACCATGGTTCACGAAAGAGGTGGAATGTCTTGTGAAAAGGAAGAGGGAAGCTTATGTAGGGATGAGGAAACAAGGTTCAGATGGCACGATTGAGGGTTACAAGTTAGCAAGGAATGAGCTGAAAAAGGGGCTTAGGAGAGCTAGGAGGGGACATGAGAAGTCCTTGGCGGGTCGGATCAAGGAAAACCCCAAGGCTTTTTATTCTTATGTAAGGAATAAAAGAATGACCAGGGTGAGGTTAGGGCCAGTCAAGGACAGTAGTGGGAACTTGTGTATGGAGTCAGTAGAGATAGGCGAGGTGATGAATGAATACTTTTCTTCAGTGTTCACCAAGGAGAGGGGCCATATTTTTGAGGAAGAGAAGGTGTTACAGGCTAATAGGCTGGAGGAAATAGATGTTCGGAGGGAGGATGTCCTGGGAGTTTTGAATAAACTGAAGGTCGATAAGTCCCCTGGGCCTGATGAAATGTATCCTAGGATTCTTTGAGAGGCAAGGGATGAGATTGCAGAGCCTTTGGCTTTGATCTTTGGGTCCTCGCTGTCCACGGGGATAGTGCCAGAGGACTGGAGAATGGCAAATGTTGTTCCTCTGTTTGAGAAAGGGAATAGAAATGACCTTGGTAATTATAGACCGGTTAGTCTTACTTCGGTGGTTGGTAAATTGATGGAAAAGGTCCTTAGGGATGGGATTTATGACCATTTAGAAAGATGCGGATTAATCCGGGATAGTCAGCACGGATTCGTGAAGGGCAAGTCGTGCCTCACAAATTTGATAGAATTTTTTGAGGAGATAACTAAGTGTGTTGATGAAGGTAGGGCAGTTGATGTCATACACATGGATTTTAGTAAGGCGTTTGATAAGGTCCCCCATGGTCGGCTTATGATGAAAGTGAGGAGGTGTGGGATAGAGGGAAAGTTGGCCGATTGGATAGGTAACTGGCTCTCTGATCGAAGACAGAGGGTGGTGGTGGATGGAAAATTTTTGGATTGGAGGCAGGTTGCTAGCGGAGTGCCACAGGGATCAGTGCTTGGTCCTCTGCTCTTTGTGATTTTTATTAATGACTTAGAGGAGGGGGCTGAAGGGTGGATCAGTAAATTTGCTGATGACACCAAGATTGGTGGAGTAGTGGATGAGGTGGAGGGCTGTTGTATGCTGCAAAGAGACATAGATAGGATGCAAAGCTGGGCTGAAAAATGGCAAATGGAGTTTAACCCTGATAAATGTGAGGTGATTCATTTTGGTAGGACTAATTTAAATGTGGATTACAGGGTCAAAGGTAGGATTCTGAAGGCTGTGGTGGAACAGAGAGATCTTGGGGTCCATATCCACAGATCTCTAAAGGTTGCCACTCAAGTGGATAGAGCTGTGAAGAAGGCCTATAGTGTGTTGGCTTTTATTCAGTAAGAAGTTTAACAACACCAGGTTAAAGTCCAACAGGTTTATTTGGTAGCAAAAGCCACAGAAGCTTTCGGAGCTGCAAGCCCCTTCTTCAGGTGAGTGGGAATTCTGTTCACAAACAGAGCACATAAAGACACAAACTCAATTTACATGAATAATGGTTGGAATGCGAATACTTACAACTAATCAAGTCTTTAAGAAACAAAACAATGTGAGTGGAGAGAGCATCAAGACAGGCTAAAAAGATGTGTATTGTCTCCAGACAAGACCGCCAGTGAAACTCTGTGGGGGTTACAAATAGTGTGCCATGAACCCAATATCCCGGTTGAGGCCGTCCTCGTGTGTGCGGAACTTGGCTATCAGGTTCTGCTCAGCGACTCTGCGCCGTCGTGTGTTGCGAAGGCCGCCTTGGAGAACGCTTACCCGAATATCAGAGGCCGAATGCCCGTGACCGCTGAAGTGCTCCCCAACAGGAAGAGAACAGTCTTGCCTGGTGATTGTCGAGCGGTGTTCATTCATCCGTTGTCGCAGCGTCTGCATAGTTTCCCCAATGTACCATGCCTCGGGACATCCTTTCTTGCAGCGTATCAGGTAGACAACGTTGGCCGAGTTGCAAGAGTATGTACCGTGTACCTGGTGGATGGTGTTCTCACGTGAGATGATGGCATCTGTGTCGATGATCCGGCACGTCTTGCAGAGGTTGCTGTGGCAGGGTTGTGTGGTGTCATGGTCACTGTTCTCCTGAAGGCTGGGTAGTTTGCTGCGGACAATGGTCTGTTTGAGGTTGTGCGGTTGTTTGAAGGCAAGAAGTGGGGGTGTGGGGATGGCCTTGGCGAGATGTTTGTCTTCATCAATGACATGTTGAAGGCTCTGGAGGAGATGCCGTAGCTTCTCCGCTCCGGGGAAGTACTGGACAACGAAGGGTACTCTGTCCACTGTGTCCCGTGTTTGTCTTCTGAGGAGGTCGGTGCGGTTTTTCGCTGTGGCGCGTTGGAACTGTTGATCAATGAGTCGAGCGCCATATCCTGTTCTTATGAGGGCATCTTTCAGCGTCTGGAGGTGTCTGTTGCGATCCTCCTCATCCGAGCAGATCCTGTGTATACGGAGGGCTTGTCCGTAAGGGATGGCTTCTTTAACGTGTTTAGGGTGGAAGCTGGAGAAGTGGAGCATCATGAGGTTATCCGTGGGCTTGCGGTACAGTGAGGTGCTGAGGTGACCGTCCTTAATGGAGATGCGTGTGTCCAAGAATGCAACCGATTCCGGAGAGTAGTCTATGGTGAGTCTGATGGCGGGATGGAACTTGTTGATGTCACCATAGAGTTGTTTCAGTGATTGTTCACCATGAGTCCAAAGGAAGAAAATGTCATCGATGTATCTAGTGTATAGCATCGGTTGAAGGTCCCGTGCTGTGAAGAAGTCTTGTTCGAACCTGTGCATGAAGGTGTTGGCATATTGAGGTGCGAATTTGGTCCCCATGGCTGTTCCGTGTGTTTGGATGAAGAACTGGTTGTTGAAGGTGAAGATATTGTGGTCCAGGATGAAGCGGATGAGATGTAAAATTGCATCTGGAAACTGGCAGTTGTTGGCGCTGAGCACTGAGGCCGTTGCAGCAATGCCATCGTCATGGGGGATGCTGGTGTAGAGTGCCGAGACATCCATTGTGACGAGGAGCGCTCCTGGTTCAACTGCTCCATGTGTGCCGAGTTTCTGTAGGAAGTCCATCGTGTCGCGACAAAAGCTGGGGGTTCTTTGTACAATGGGTTTCAGGATGCCCTCGACATAGCCGGAGAGGTTCTCGCACAGGGTCCCATTGCCCGATACGATGGGACGGCCGGGTGTGTTTGCCTTGTGTATCTTCGGGAGGCAGTACACCCTAAACACGTTAAAGAAGCCATCCCCTACGGACAAGCCCTCCGTATACACAGGATCTGCTCGGATGAGGAGGATCGCAACAGACACCTCCAGACGCTGAAAGATGCCCTCATAAGAACAGGATATGGCGCTCGACTCATTGATCAACAGTTCCAACGCGCCACAGCGAAAAACCGCACCGACCTCCTCAGAAGACAAACACGGGACACAGTGGACAGAGTACCCTTCGTTGTCCAGTACTTCCCCAGAGCGGAGAAGCTACGGCATCTCCTCCGGAGCCTTCAACATGTCATTGATGAAGACGAACATCTCGCCAAGGCCATCCCCACACCCCCACTTCTTGCCTTCAAACAACCGCACAACCTCAAACAGACCATTGTCCGCAGCAAACTACCCAGCCTTCAGGAGAACAGTGACCATGACACCACACAACCCTGCCACAGCAACCTCTGCAAGACGTTCCGGATCATCGACACAGATGCCATCATCGCACGTGAGAACACCATCCACCAGGTACACGGTACCTACTCTTGCAACTCGGCCAACGTTGTCTAACTGATACGCTGCAAGAAAGGATGTCCCGAGGCATGGTACATTGGGGAAACTGTGCAGACGCTGCGACAACGGATGAATGAACACCGCTCGACAATCACCAGGCAAGACTGTTCTCTTCCTGTTGGGGAGCACTTCAGCGGTCACGGGCATTCGGCCTCTGATATTCGGGTAAGCGTTCTCCAAGGCGGCCTTCGCAACACACGACGGCGCAGAGTCGCTGAGCAGAACCTGATAGCCAAGTTCCGCACACACGAGGACGGCCTCAACCGGGATATTGGGTTCATGGCACACTATTTGTAACCCCCACAGAGTTTCACTGGCGGTCTTGTCTGGAGACAATACACATCTTTTTAGCCTGTCTTGATGCTCTCTCCACTCACATTGTTTTGTTTCTTAAAGACTTGATTAGTTGTAAGTATTCGCATTCCAACCATTATTCATGTAAATTGAGTTTGTGTCTTTATATGCTCTGTTTGTGAACAGAATTCCCACTCACCTGAAGAAGGGGCTTGCAGCTCCGAAAGCTTCTGTGGCTTTTGCTACCAAATAAACCTGTTGGACTTTAACCTGGTGTTGTTAAACGTCTTACTGTGCTTACCCCAGTCCAACGCCGGCATCTCCACATCTTGGCTTTTATTAACAGGGGGTTGGAGTTTAAGAGCCGTGGGGTTATGCTGCAACTGTACTGGACCTTGGTGAGACCACATTTGGAATATTGTGTGCAGTACTGGTCACCTCACTATAAGAAGGATGTGGAAGCGCTGGAAAGAGTGCAGAGGAGATTTACCAGGATGCTGCCTGGTTTGGAGGGTAGGTCTTATGAGGAAAGGTTGAGGGAGCGAGGGCTGTTCTCTCTGGAGCGGAGGAGGCTAAGTGGAGACTTAATAGAAGTTTATAAAATGATGAAGGGGATAGATAGAGTGAATGTTCAAAGACTATTTCCTCGGGTGGATGGAGCTATTACAAGGGGGCATAACTATAGGGTTCGTGGTGGGAGATATAGGAAGGATATCAGAGGTAGGTTCTTTACGCAGAGAGTGGTTGGGGTGTGGAATGGACTGCCTGCAGTGGTAGTGGAGTCAGACACTTTAGGAACATTTAAGCGGTTATTGGATAGGCACATGGAGCACACCAGGATGATAGGGAGTGGGATAGCTTGATCTTGGTTTCAGATAAAGCTCGGCACAACATCGTGGGCCGAAGGGCCTGTTCTGTGCTGTACTGTTCTATGTTCTATGTTCTTTGGAGTGTGGGAGGAAACCGGAGCCCCCAGAGGAAATCCACACAGACATAGGAGAATGTGCAAACTCCACATAGGTAGAGATCCAAGTCGGGAGTCCAATCTGGTGCCCCCAGGTCTGTTTCCACGGATGGTTCTATGTGGCGGGATGGTACTGTATATGTTGTGTCCAATATATGTTGGTGTTTTCTGTTCATGGGAGGAGGCTTATTATCTATTGTGGGGTGGAGGATTAAGATTATTTTTGAGCGGGGGGTGGTTGGATTGAAGATTGAATATTTTGAAGTCCGTGTTTTGGGAAGGCAAAATGAGGATGGTTAGAGGTTTACATTCTTAGGCAGGATCTCGTTTGCCAGTTATGATGGGTTTCCCTTTGTTCAGGGTTCCTTGGATTATTTTTAAATGATCCAGGGGTGAGTGGTTGCCTTCCTTAGGGGAGTGTTCTTTTGCCAGTCATTGGGATTCCCTCTGTGGCCAGGGTTCCTTCCTTTATTCAAGCTGTTTCCGGGGGTCTAGGAATTTGCATTTTTAAGTGGGGGCCCTTTAGCTAGTTGTGGCGAGCTACCCTGTGTCCAGGGTTCTCCCATTGTTCCAGGTGATTGAATATTTAAAGGTTTGCATTTTTCCTAGACTTGTCTGTTAATTGCAGTGGCCAGCGTGTCCTCTATTTTTAGGTTGCTTGAGAAGTTACAGATTTATACTTTTGTTTTAGGGGTTTATCCTTCTCAGAGTGGATTTGTTTGGCCGTCCCAATAGGTTTCCATGTGTGTCAGATCACCCTCATTGTTTGAGGTGAAACTGTAACGATCTGTGGACCATATCCGGGACACAGTCAGAAAATCATTATTTTTGTGTGGGTGTAGATGGTTCACTCACCCCAGGGCTGCTGAAGGTCGAGTCCAGGTCTGGCTGAGTTTCATTTAGCTCCCACTCGTCCCACGTCCGGGGCTGGCTGCGGATAGTGTCCGACCATTCTTGCCTTTCCTCTCCAGTACAGCTGTGACTGAAGTTTAATATTGCTCACTTCATTTGCATCCCAACTGGTTTCGCTGCTTCCTTGCACTTTATCAAGGGAAGGGAGAGTTGATCTCACTGTTGTCATGTGCTTTGTGTCCTTTTCACCATCCATCCAGATCCTGTTTTCTCGAGCGCCTTGGGGTGAGTGAATGTTCTGTACCCAACTCCTGTGAGTAAAAGAAGCTCTACCTCCTTACCTCATAGAGTCATAGAGGTTCACAGCATGGAAATAGGCCCTTCAGCCCAACTTGTCCATGCCACCCCTTTTTTTAACCCCTAAGCTAGTCCCAATTGCCCGCGTTTGGCCCATATCCGTCTATACCCATCTTACCCATGTAACTTTCTAAATGCTTTTTAAAAGACAAAATTGTACCTGTCCTGTATATGGGCATTAATCTGGCCCCTTCCTGCCCTCAACTGATGGGAAGCTGTTGCAGCTCATTGGCTCTCTGTGGGATGGGGTCCACCCCTTCCTATCTCTGAGTGACAGAGAGATGCTCCGGCTGCTGAAGTGTTGCATGGTCATATGGGGTTTGTAATTGCCCAGCTCTATTTGTGGGATGTCCAATGGGAAGAAAAAAGAATGGGGTGGTGTGTTCTCAGCTTGTGTTCCCTCTATCTGTGGTTTGGGATTAGAGGGTGGGGGGAGGGTGGGGGTTGGGGTTTGTTTTTTTTTGGTTCTGCCTTCAAATCTCTGTTGTGTCCCCTTGTGTTCAGTGTGGGAACCCCTTTTAAATGTTTAGTTCCTGGGTCAGTTCCCTGTGTTCCGTCGCTGGTGTTTGTGGTGGAGGGATACTTCTTTTTACCCTTGTGATATTTTGTGCGGGTGGTGGGATCTTGGTCTCTTTTGGGAGGTGTTGGCAGTGTCTGGTGGTGGATCAGTCCCCAGGTCTGGGTGTCTTAAGTCCTTGTTTGTTGTGGGGAGGGCAGGGTGGTGTAAGGGAGAGAAGCGGCTGCCTGGTTTTTCTTTTTGATTTCCCCCTTTCTTTTGGGGGAATGAGCAAGCCTCTGGTGTGGTTGCTGGGGGCAGGAGGGCTGCTAATATGGTTACCCCAATACAGAGTGTCTATGAGAGCATTGTGGGGGCAGATGGCTGTGTCCCTTCTTTGTGCTGCGGGGTTTTGGAGGGTAGGATCTAATCCCCCTGGTGGGTCAGGCACCGCTGGGGAGGGAAACGGGGTCTAAAGCTTTATCACTTTTCACCATTATATTTGGGTATATCTTTGAGATCTCTTAATGTTCCCTGTTATAGAATCCGCGTAGGAAAATGGTGTTAACACATGTTTTAGTGGTAGATGTTGTTGGAGCAAATTGGGGCTTTCCCCCCAATGTATATGCCCATGTTCCTATGACTCGAGGTGGTTAGATGGGGGTGGGAGGTGTGGGGCAGGTGGGGTTGTGTAGTTGGTCACTATTTTGTGGGTTTCTGTTCCCGTTTCTCCTTGTGCTTTCTTCAGGGGGGCAACTGTTACTGAAACGTCCGTTCATTTGATTCAGTGGATTCTGCTTTGGTTTAGTTGTAGGGGGTAGAGGCTGATGGTCTGGGGCTGCCTTCTTAACTGGGGGTCCCAGTCCCATGGTCTGTTCTGGGGATCTGGGGTATTTGTCATTCCTGTTCTTGCCTTATCAAGAGGATTCAGCTGTATCAGAGTGGGTATTGGAGAGGTTTGTTGTAGAGTTGGTTTGAATGGGGCCCCTGGTTCTGGGGAGTGGTTAGGAAGCCTTGTGTCATTTTAATTCCAGGTCAAGGGGGCTAGGGGGTTGTTTTGGTTGTTTAGGATTCTGGGAGGGCCTGGTTGTTGCGAGAGGGTGGCTCAGGCAAGAGGCTGGTGAGAAGCCTTTAGTAATGGATTTGGTCTTGGGTAGAGGGGTTTTATTTATGGAGTGAGGGGTCTTTATTTGGTGGGTGTGGGGAGTGGGTTTGGGTAATGGGTTTGAGGTACATGTAGCATTATGAGGGGGGGACAGTCGGGGGAAGTGGTTTGTCCGTCCGGATTGGTTATGTTGAGTACTGCGGGATGGGAGGACTCCTTTTATTTGTAGGAATTGGGGAGAGATTAGGCTCTGCCTATGAGACTGTTTGCTTCGTAAGTAGTGGGATATTTTCTTTGTTTCATTTTTGATTCTTTCCTTACCTGTTTTTTGCACCTGCACTGCTACACACCAGCTCTCACTGCTAATCAATAAAATCCTTATTTCTATTCATGTGAAATACACTAGAACTTAACCATTTTGTCCATTCAATCAAATTGCTCTCCTTTGATGAATTTTAGAAGTATATGAAAAATACATTTATGCTTTGTCGTACCAATGAAGCCAATTTGTGCACATTACCCCACAAGTTAGCTCTATGGATTTTCCTCAGGGAACGTTGGAGGATCTTGCTTGAGTTGTTGTTTCTTCCACTGTTGAATAACATTGCACTGGTGACTTTTGGACTTTCCCTAGGCCCAAGATGTTTGCTCTCACTGGACCTATCAGGGAAGCTTCAGATAGAACTTTTTGTGAGTCCCAATATTTTCTGATATGCCCACTTTTGACTGTGCAACATAACAAGAGACATAGAAATGCTCTCCAACCCCTTACAACCCAGTTTATTCTGTAAGGCATGTAGGATGAAATCTAATAATTTATTGATCAGATACAAGTTTGGAATAACAATTCCAAATGTCACATGAGCCTTTACATCATCACTCTGTACATTTTAGCTGAAGTAGCTTAATCCATTCTGCTAATCAGGGGTATAATGTAAAAGCTTGAAGAACATGTGTTGGCTATATCATTTCTGAATCTATTATGTTGTCCTCCGATGAATTAAGTATTTGGGTCCCCAAAATGTCAGTAAAATTATGCTTTTTAAGTGAAAAATGTTAGTTCCAGTAGGTATTTTATTTTAAACAATGTGGTATTTTGAAACATTAGTTTTTAGCATAACTAGAATTTATTTATGCAGCTGTTTAATTATTTAATTCAATCCTATTAAAAAACATGAATTACCAAAAACTTTACTTACTTCCTCCTGGTATGTCGCGGGAACACTGTTTGTCTCCGATTTATATTCATAAGCTAGACCTGGGTACAGGGCACAATTCAAAATTTGAAAGTGATGTAAGATTTGGAAGTATTGTGAACTGTGAGGAGGATAGAGATAGAATATAAACAGCCTGGTGGAATTGGCAGTCACGTGGCAGATGAAATTTAAAGGAGGGAAGTGTGAAGTGTTTGAGCCTCTAGGTTGCAGTTCAGTAAAGGAGACATGAATTCTGTCACTTCATAAACTGCCTTTATTTCTTTGATCCAACTCCACATACAATTCTCCATCATTGCCTAGTGCCACCCTCCCCTTTATATATCAGTGACTTCTATTGAGTAAATTACATCTAATTAGGACTTCATTGGAAGATCTGTTAACCCATTCCTAACATGAAGAGGTACATTTTGGTCAGAAGAACTAGGAGAGGTGGCATAAACTAAAGGGTACAATGCTAAAGGGAATGCTGGAGCAGAGGGAACTGGGTGTATATGTGACTTAACCATTGAAGATGACAGGGCTCCTTGAGAAAGCAGTTAATAGCTCATACTGAATCCTGGGTTTTATAAATAAGCGCACAGAGTACAAAAGCAAGTAAGTTTTGAACTTTCATAAAACTGGTTCAACTTCAGTGGGGAGGGTGTGAAAGATTTAGAAAGGGTGCTGAAAAGATTTACAAGAATGGTTCTGAAGATGAGAGACTTCAGTTGTATGGATAGATTGGTGCAGCTGGAACAGTTCTCCTTGGAGAAGAGAAGGTTGAGACGAAGGTTGAAGGTTAAACATGTCCAAAACCATGAGGGATTTGGATGGAGTAAATGGGGAGAAACTGTTCCCATTGGCAAGAGATTGAGAAACCTAAGGTAATTAACAAAAGAACCAGAGGCAACACAAGGAAAAACATCTCTGCAGGAAGTGGTTTGGATCTGGGATGCAGTACCTGAGCCTGCGGTGGAAACAGATTCAATACGATTTTCAAAGGGGAATTAGATAATTATCTGAAGAGAACATATATTATTGAGCCATAGGGAAAAGGTGCAGGAGTGGAAATAGTTGAGTTGCTATGGCAGAGAACTGACACGGGCAGAATAGCCTCTATCTGTGCTGTAATCATTCTATGATTCTAGTACAGATACATTTAATGTATATGGTAAAGACATAAGGAAGAATGAAGTTGAAGGTTGCCCTAATAGCATGATCAAGAAGTGTGAGAGGAGGCTTTAAATACAAAGAGCGCCATAGTAACAAAAGATGATGTCCACTCCCCCATACACAGTAAGTGTAGTTTACCCACCTTAATGCAGGGCTCAAAACCAATGAAACATAGTAGTAAATCTTGTTCTTGTTGCAAAATTTTACCCATACAATCTTTGCCTGTTAATCACTGCCTGCTTTGATGGCGATGTTAGGAACTCGTAGGTTCCAATTTCTTTCAAGCTGGTCTATCATGTCCTAAGCTTTGGCTGCTCAGCATGGATAACTCCCCCCCCCCCCCCCCAAGCCTCCAGGTCCCTCCCCCCCCCCCCCCCCCCCCCAAGCCTCCAGGTCCCTGTGTTTGGAACTATCTGCACACACCCCTCTCCCAGGTCCTGGTCAGAGGTGCCAGAATAATGATCTGGTGTACTCTGGCAGCCCTAAACTGTTGTCTCTAATGCCTGACTGCTTTGTTACAGAAGTTCCATTTGTTTTAAAAAGAATAATTGCTTCAATCGAGTTTAGCTAAACTGAGTCAGGGAGAAGAAATCTATTGATTGGTATGGAAATCGCGGAGTAAGTTGGCGCATGATGGCTCACTGAGATAGCTTTGCATTCTTATCTAGTACAGTGTGAACTTTTCTCGTGTGTTTAAGTTACAGAATTTATACTCCAGTCAGGCTGTAATAATGATGCCATTGTGTCACGGCTTGAGTGAAGTGTCTTCTGCAATTGCCACAGTAAATTTTGAATTATGTCTGTTTAAATATCCCGAAGACAGATAAAAGATATAATAGCTTCAATACTAATTAATTCCACATGCACAAATATTTTGTATCAATCTTTTTAATTCCTACTTTAGATTTTTCATATTTAAAAATGTTCCCCAAATTATTTAATGCAGAGCAGAGATCTGTCCACATTATGCACAGTAATGATAATGCGATTGTTCCATGTCACTATTCCTTTGAAACTAGGGCGGGATTTTCCGGCCGCGCTCGCCCCAAGACTGGAAAATCCCGCCAAGGTCAACAGACCTTTGCACGGTCCTGTCCCACCCGCTATGATTAATGTGATGGGCGGGATGGCAAAATACCACCCCTGGAGTCTGTGCAAGTCCAGTCAAGCACAAAAACGCAGAAGTCGCAGTGATTCTACATTTCTCCAGAGGGTTCCCCCCCCCCCCCCCCCCCCCGCCAACCCCCCCAACGTTAATCAATGAGAAATCATTGGCCCAGATCTTCCAAACCAAAGATTGGCAGGCCAGCAGCATAGACAAAAGCTCCATGTCAGGATCCTGTGGAGGTCCCAACAGACAGACACCTGCAGAAGATTCACGTGAGGTGTGAACTTCCCATTGGCTTTTTTGAGCTTTCAGATTGCTTCCAATTTTTAACACCACAGTCGGTCAAACAGATACTTCAGCTGGATATTGGGATGTTACAAAGATAATTAGAAGGATTTTGATAGACTTTTTCATTCATAGTCTAACACCAATGAGGGGACGCAACAGTTATACCGGAGAACTGGTGAAGGTAGATGAAAATTATTTTTGATGTTTAAGATATTCCAATGATCTGTAACTCTGGAGAATGTTTAAAATGGGTAGAGATGTGAATACTTTTACAACACTTTCATGCAATTTCACTGTTTAGAATGCAAAAAGGACTTTGTATATGCAACATGGTGTATTTAAGTTTTAGAAGTCTCTTTTATGCAATGTTGATCTTTAGAAGCTTTCACAAAAGTAAATGTGACAAGTTCTGTAGCATGTCGTCAGACTATTTATGTAATTTGGCTTTTTAGGATGTTTTATAAAAGTACTTGTTTTATATGACATGCAAGCCATCTGTAAGCTGATGTAAGCTATCATTTCAACAGGTATCCCAGTATCTATTGCAGAATCATGCCTTGAGTGGGATTCATGTTCACCTTCTGGCACCTCAGAAGTTGTGCTACTTACGTTGAGGGCATTACGTTGGCACAGGGACAAGTCAGAAGAATCAGGCACCATAACTGCTTGCTGACCAAGAAGACCAATTACCCATCCCAGAGGCAGAGGATATACCATGAAATGATATTTGAGGAGTTGTGTGTCAAGAGACTATGCTTCAGGAAGGAAGCGATGAGGCCCCCCTTCGAAGGATGAACTGAGGCCCAATGCTGTGTTTCCTTAAGAGTGCCAATGAAAATTTTATTAGTGCCACAAGTGGGCTTACATTAACACTGAAATGAAGTTACTGTGAAAATCCCCTAGTTGCCACATTCCAGCGCCTGTTCAGGTACACTGAGGGAGAATATAGCACGGCCAATGCACCTAACCAGCACGTCTTTTGGACTGTGGGAGGAAACCCATGCAGACACAGGGAGAACATGCAGACTCCACACAGACAGTGACCCAAGCCGTGAATCAAACCCAGGTCCCTGGCACTGTGAGGCAGCAGTGCTAACCAATGTGCCACCATGCTGCCCTACAGCACTGAATTATTTGCATGCATATTATTTCAATCTGGAACTGGTGACCTGTGTAATATTTTCCAGAAAGCTGCATTCACCAGTAACTGAGACAATTTGTCAAAGGTCTTCTGACTTCATTAATTTTGACATGAACCCTGGGAGGATAAAGCAGCGGTCTCACACATTCTATAAGATTGCTGGTTCCCTGAGTATTTGCAGCTATCAATGGAGCGCATATTCTGCCAATTCTGCTTTATTAGTATCAAACACTTGAAAGACTTTTGAGGTATACGTTCTGCTGAAGAAGGTAAAGTTCAACTGTTCAAATATACAGTTATTGTGTTCTCAAATATTTAAGATTTGGTATCTCCTTTCAATCCCTTTTTCATTATTTTTCTGTGAATAACAATTTTCAGAAAACTTTATGAAGTCTACTGCAAATGTGTTATTTGGGCATCAGAAACAGGGAAAATAATACAAGAGAACTCAATGGGTGTTGGACAAATATGAAATGAGTCACATCAACATTTCATTGTATCAGGATGCTCCCACATCCCAAAAGCACTGAAAGTGTGCAAGCCCACAACACAGGATGTGTATAGGCCCAACTACTACCTTATTTGGAAAAGGTCTTTGGATTTGTATATAGCGCATGGTTAAGACAGCCATGTTTGAGCCTGCTTTTAAAAGTTACAGCAGAAGCTATTCTGATCAGAAAAACACCACGAGAGATTCAATTCCATCAAAGCCATCAAAACAGCTGCAGGAAAACACAGCAAGATAAAGCAGCTATACCTGCAGAGGGAGAAGGAATCATTCCCCCATCACCACCACCTTCCCCCACCTCGTCACCCCTGGAACCTGTTCCATCCTTAAGTTCAGCTGAGAGCTGAACTCCTGACAATTCGATTACAAGAAATATCATAATTTACTGATAATCTTCTGCTTTTTAACAAACATCCACTCCAGTTACAGCATCAATTCAGCTAAGAAGCTACATGCCTGCTACGAAAGAGACGGAAATAATTTTACTTTGTAATTGTATTTTTTTTTCAAATGTATCTATTCTTTATGTACGTGAGGCATCACATTAAGCAGGGGTGTGATAATAAATATTTGCTTTTAAATTTACAAAAGCTTATTGCTGGAAATTATTTAAATTGGGACAAACCACCCAAGTTAAGGCACACACTAACTTCACACATGGAAACACTTTGATCATGGACATTAATAAACAGAAAGAGTGAGAATGTCTGGGATTTTCCTGTGGTATGCTATCTGGTGGTTGCAGAGGCAGCTTGCCATTGGCTGCTGGTGGGATCTTCCTGACCTGTCAATGTGTACAGTGTTTTGCGTGGCTTGCCTGTATGCCATCAGGAAACCCGCTATGAGGTGGGGGGTTGTCTTTTTCAGGACTGGAAGATCCCGCTGACAGGAAGGGCTGGAAAATCCCACACAACATCTGTTGGTAGCAGCACATTTAAATAAAGGCATAAATATATTAACACAGAAGACAAAAATGATCAAGTCGAATGTAACAGGATGCAACGTGTGGTCAAATATATAGAGGTGAATGTAACAATGTAGAAGAAGCATGACAAAAAGCAATCAAAAGACATAAGAATATCCCTCATGATAAAAGGGGCGGAGGGGGAGATAATGAGGTTGAAGAGGCAGTGTTGGAGGAAGGGTCTTTAATTCGTACTGCAGCCCCTCCATCATCTCGATGTGACCTCCCTGTGCCAGAGGCATGCCCAGCAGCAGTTGTCCCTGCACTGGGCTGCTGCTGGCCAGAAGGTGCAGGCACCACAATTTGAGCCAGAATCTGTCTCATTTCATTCAAAGTTTCATTGTTTCTTTACAGAACTGACAAAGAACCTCATTCTGCTGCTGAAGAATCCTACTGTTCGCTTGCTGACGCTGTCTAACATCCTTCTTTAATTCAGTCAAAGTTTGCTGAAGCAGGTTAGAAGTGGCCTGATATCTCTCGATACTTTGAACCTGGTCCTAATACAAGCGCTGAAGGAGCATCAGATTATCTTTTACTTTCTTCATCACCAGCATGGGCCTGATGTTGCTCGTGTGTTCAAGGAGATGGTGGAACCTCCTCATGCCGAAGGTTCCTCACCTCCTGAAGATGTTGAGCAGCCTCCTTCTATCACAGCAGCCGTAACATGACAAGCCTCCCCCCTCCTCACAAACATTTAACATGATCACTGCAGTATCACCCACACCCCAAATCAGATAACTTATTCTCCTGACACTCCTCTCCCTTATCCACAGCAGCTGCCATGCCGTGAAACATTTACCTCCTTGCCTTCCTCATTGCCCCTTTCAGGAATCTCCAATGCTGCCTCCAACAACTACATTCTCATGTGTCCATGGAAAACTTGTGCATCTGTCAGAGGAAAACATTTTTTTTGTCACAAAAAAAACCGTTTTCCTGATGGTTTAAGCATGCAGCTGATGACACCACCTTCATTCATCCCCATATCTGATTATCACGAGTTTGGGGAGGCCAAGTATAGCTGCCTTGCAAACAACTCCTGCTCTGTCAGGCCCTTGATGTATGGCATCCCCGCACCACTCCTCCCCCTGCAGTCTAAGAACCCACCTGCATATTAAGGGTGGCACGGTGGCACAGTGGTTAGCATTGCTGTCTCACAGCACCAGGGACCCAGGTTCGATTCCCCACTTGGGTCATTGTCTGTGTGGAGTCTGCACGTTCTCCCCGTACCTGTATGGTTTTTCTCCAGGTGCTCTGGTTTCCTCTCTCAGTCCAAAGATATGCGGATTAGGTTGATTGGCCATGCTAAATTGACCCTTAGTGTCAGGGGAACTAGCTAGGGTGAATGCATGGGGATAGGGCCTGGGTGGGACTGTTGTCAGTGCAGACCTGATGGGATGAATGGCCTCCTTCTGCACTGCAGCATTCTATGATTCAATGATTATGGGCCAGATTTGCCGATTGGAAGAAATGAAAAAAAGACATTGTCCAGACTTTGCTGTGCTGTCTTGTGACACATTTTATGACCACTGGAAACATCTTTCAGCCTGCACCCAGAGGGGCTTCTGATCACAGATACCACTTGTGACAAAGGCAGAACCATCTCCACGGCAACTGCATTTTATAGCATCTCATAAAATTAGTGAACAAAATCAACATCTACTGTTCAGTAGTTTCGACGCGAACAGAAAGAACTAAGGCAAAGGCATCTAAGGTAATTGCATTTTACGACATCTAATAAAATGAGTAAACAAAACAATATCTCAAGTGATCTTTCTGTATTTTCAACTCAGAAAATGGGATTTAAAGCTTCAGAAAATAGCGTTTATCCATATATACATGCAGATATATTCAGACAGCGCACATCAAATCATAAAGTTTCTTTCTGCACCGATCCACCATACATAGAATATGCTATTCATGCTATCCACAGTCATTGTTTCCTTCCAGGCAAGGAACTGCACTTTCCTGGATGTTTATAGGCTTTCCACCTTCTAGGATGTCGTTCCGTCTTTATTTAATCTTGAACAGGAGAACGTTCTTCATCCATTCATGGAATCATAGAATCCTAAAGTGCAGAAGGAGGCCATTTGGCCCATTGAGTCTGCCCTGACCACAATCCCCACCCCCATAACCCCATACATTTACCCGAGCTAGTTCCCCTTACACTAGGGTCAATTTATCATGGCCAATCCACCCATCTTGCACATCTTTCGAAATGTGGGAGGAAACTGGAGCATACGGAGGAAACCCATGCAGACACGGGGAGAACATCCAAACTCCACACAGACAGTGACCCAAGCCGGGAATCGAACCCAAGTCCCTGGTGCTGTGAGGCAGCAGTGCTAACCACTGTGCCTCCATGTCGCCCCAAGAAATTCTAACTTCTCTTCATCTTTACACTCTTTGCACTCTAAGTGGGATACACTTAAAATTATTAGACAATATTAAATGTTTAAAAGAAATGAAAAAATAATTAGTTAAAATGATTAAATAGCAATAACGTTAAATGTTTAAAAGATGGAGAAAAAAGTATTTTAAAGAATGAAATGCATGAAAAATGTTGTATGAGTTTCCTGGCTGCTTGTTTAAAACCAAAGCAATCTGGTTGCCTTTAACAGGCATTCCCAGCTCTTTTTGCGTTATTGAGGGTTGCAGGGGTGGGGGGAGTTGTGGCTTTGACTCTCCTCCTCTACAATGAAGAGCTTTCTGGCTCTAGGTACAGGCCATGCTCAGGAGTCTGGCCTGAAATGTCACATCCAGGTAAATCTCTACCTTTAGCGATCCGTATCGGATGGAATCGTTACGACTCTGGTCGAACAATCTGGGCCATTGAACTGATGAGAACTTCCTCTCTCACGCCCTCGGTCAATATTGCTGTAATAACTCCTGAAAATGGTGCACCTTAGCTGAGTGAAGCATTACTGGGTTTTTAATTATGTACCTAATTACCGCTCAGAAATCTCCCTGCCCTGCATGAATACTTCTATGTTTGTGGAATATTAAAATTTCTCAATTATAAGAAAAACCACATACTTAAAACATATTTTCAAAATATGTTGTATTTTTATCATATTTTAACATTAATCCTATTTGTATGTTTCCACCACTTATTTCGCTATCTGTAACATGTAAAAGTTTAAAGCAAAGGGATTCGGTTCTTTCTACTTTCTGTATGTGAGAATATTACAACATGACCAGCTAATCATCCTATGTGATGACAACATTGTGGTTGGAAGCCTGGCATCAAATTCAACCTGAAAGCAGGAAAGGGGAAATCCACACTTAAGCAATTGCTGGAAGGTGTATGGGCAGCTTTCTTCAAGGTTAGTAGTGAATACTGTTTTTAAAAAATTTTTTTTTGTACTTTTCCAATTCAATCAAATCAAGCCCAATTCAGAGTCTCAACAAGTTGAGACTTTTCCGATCCAAGCTGACAAGACAGGGCCTTCACACCTGTCTTGGGCCTGATCTACATGAGCCAAGCTGATCGGAGGAGGGAGAGGTTTCCTCCTCCAAGGCTTGATCTCATTTGCATCTTAGCCAAAAGGCCGAGATGCCGCTTTTAAAAATTGCTTCATATGAATATGAAGCTTAAATGCAACCCAATGACCTCGACCAAGCGCAGCATCCAATCCATACCACACTTGATCTTAGCCAAAAGGCCGAGAAGCGATATTGCTTCATTGATGACTGCAAGATCCAGCCCATTAAAACTGCTTGAAAAGACAATGGGTGGGATTTTATAGCCTCGCTTGGGTAAGACGGGAAATTCCCGCCCCAGGTCAATGGAGATGTCTGTTGTCGGACCCTCACCCGCAATGATTCCATGGCAGGCGAGGAGATAGAGTTCCAGCCAGTGTGTAATAATTCTTCTTCACCAGTTAAGGAAAAGAAAGCATGTTGATTTATAGGTAAAGGTTACACAGAGGCTTGTAGCTTCATGGCTGCAGCCAGCTCCCGAAAAGGTTCCAGAACAGAAACCTGAGCTCACCAGGGGGAATCCCCCACCCTACTCCCCAATTGGTTCTGTGGGTCATGTGACCTTTACTCTGCAGATTGATCCTTAAAGGGACAATCACCACACAGCGGGGGAGAAAGGGTTGTTGGCAGACACATTTACACAGAGCCCATAACAATGTTATTTTTATTTGCTTAACAGAATTAAATGAAATTAGAAAGGAAGAGAGTTTCACTCACCGGAAATAACACCTCCTAACTTTCAAAACCACATTTTGACAGCTAATCTGAGCAGAAATGATAAATGAACAATTTTGTTGAATGAAATGAGGCGCGTTATAAAAGAATAATTCTGAATTAAGGCTTTTCTCTAGTGAAAGAAGACAGCTGTTTATGATCTCAGCAGTGTTTTCTGTTATAAACTGATTCTAAAAGAGCCAGAAAATTGTTGGGATGGAAATTTTCACAGTAACTAGAACAGCAGTGAGCAGGCTCAGCCCCTCACCAGGGTTGTCTGGTCCCACTGAAAGGCCAGGAATGCTTGACTGGACTGTTGAATCCCCGCAGTGGGTTCAGCATAACGGGGCCGGTAGATCCCAATCTAAGGGGAATTGAATGATGTGTGCTGGTGCATGTAGCAAAATAACTATTAGGGATGGGAAATAAATGCTGGCCTAGCCAGTGACCCCCTCATCCCATGAACAACTTTGAGAATATTGGTCTTAGCTGTGATTTGAATCAAAAGCCCATGTCCCTTTAATAGTGACAAGTGTGCAGTCAGCATCTCAGTAGTGGCCTATTGCTCCCAAGATTTAGCCCAGAAACAAATAGTTCACCTCACTAAATTCCAATGTCTAAACCAATGAAATGATGCAACAGGACAAGTTCAACTCATGATTTAAGGGATACAGTCAGCTGCGAATTGACCCAGGAAGATGTGAGGAAAATTTGAGCAGGCTGAAATGGGTGTAATGATGCACATTGCAGACTTCTTTTGAAACATAAAAGTTATTTATTTTTATTCATTTGTGGGATACAGGCATCGCTGTATGGGCCAGCATTCATTGTGCATCCCTGGTTGCCCAAGGGCAGTTTGCTGTGGCTCTGGAGTCACATGTAGACCAGAACAGGTAAGGATGGCAGATTTCCTTCATTAGTGAACCAGATGGGTTTTTCTGCATTTGACAATGATTTCATGGTCATCAGTAGATTCTTAATTCCAGATATTCAAATTCCACCATCCGGCGTGGCAGGATTCGAACCCGGGTCCCCAAACATTAGCTGAATTTTCTGGATTAATAATCCAGCAATAATACCACTAGGCTATTGCCTCGCTTATCAATAAGAAAAACTGCACAGTGGCCATCAGTCACATGGCTGCCCTGGAGCAGCACACGTGACTGCCCTATATGTCTACTACATGTCTTCTGCCCAAGAGAGGACTCCACCTTCTGGGGTGATTGCCAACTCTAAGTCCCAATTAGTCCCCTAAATCAGGTGACCCTTTTCTGCTGTGTTGCCCTTAAAGGGAAATCGGTACAAATCACCACAATAGGAGGAACGACTAGTTCATACAGTTTACCAAATTTCAAACAGAACATGTCCTGCGCCCTTTACTCACTGTCATTTATATCTACGATTTATTAAAAAATACAGGTTGCTTCATGACAGCAGGACTGTACTCCATTATCCTTCGGGGAAGAGTCAGTGCCACTCACTCTGATAGTTCGAACTTGTTCTCATTATAAAATATTTCAGGATTATCTGATAATTCACCTGTATTCAGATTTTATTTAAAATACACCTTTAAAGCAAGGCCAATCATAAAGGCTTTGCAGCTGTCTTCCCATTCCCTTCCCAAAGGATTATTTGTCACTTTTCCATATTCATAATCGGCCAGGCAGTGAGCTCTCTGCACTCAAGATATGGCAGAAGTGGGATCATCAGTTGGTTACTATAGTCACTAATCAATGAAAAAGTGAATGGATTGGGTGAGTTTATTTATTTACAGACCTGACAGCTACTGGAAGGAGATACTGCATCTTTTAAAGGTAGATAAATTATCCTTAGTAAAAGAAAATAATAAGTAACAGAGAAAGCGAAGCATTCTACTGGAATTACAGCAGAAACAAATTCCAACCCATCCTTTCCACTGAGTTAGAGTACTAGAACACTAAATCAAAAATCCAAGAGTTTGTAAGAAGTATTAAGGAAATGCTGAGACAGTGAGGTGAATGGAGTTACAATGGTCAAGTCCTGTTTCGTTGCTGTTTTTAGTGCATTAGCTGGCCAGTTAATTGTAATCCAGGTTTGACCCATGTGAAGTCAAAATGCTCAGATATTAAAAAATCATACCTTCTCTGTAGCAGCTTGCGAGAATGTTATCAGTTGCAGACCTTCAAGAGAGCCTGTCTGCTTTCAGACTAATCTTCTTTTGCATAGGCCTCATACCATTCTGCTTTTTGACCTTCACCAGAGGGTAAACAAGACCAGATTTTTTTCATGACAAATATCAAAGGTGAGATATGGGGATATGCTATGTAAATGAAAGATTAGCAGAAGTCAATTTTTCATCAAATGAGAAAGGACAAAAAGTCAGGATTTAATTGGCAAATATCATAGAATACTACAGTGCAGAAGGAGGCTATTCGGCCCATCGAGTCTGCACCAGCCAGAATCCCACCCAGACCCTATCCCCATAACACCGTTCATTTACCCTAGCTAGTCCCCCAACACTAAGGGGCAATTTAGCATGGCCAATCCACTTTACCCGCATATCTTCGGACTGTGGGAGGAAACTGGAGCACCCGGAGTAAACCCACGCAGACATGGGGAGAACGTGCAAACTCCCCACAGGTAGTGACCCGAGGCCGGAATTGAACCTGGGTCCCTGGTGCTGCGAGGCAGGAGTGCTAACCACTGTGCCACCATGCCTCCCTGTACGTCAATGAAGCATGTGAACAAAATGCTTGTTCCTGATTTGCTGTAATTGACTATAACTACTAAATTGTTTCTCTGTAACGTCAGAACCACTCCAGCCATTTTGATGGGGCAGTGGGGGGGGGCAGCGGGGGGTGGTGGGGGGGGGGGGGGGGTGGGGGAGGGGGCTAGTTCTTCTTGCACAAGTAATTAAAGACCTTGCATTGGATGCATGGTCTCCAGCGCTGTTTGTATTAAGAGTTGACTAAGTGTGCCGGAGGTTCCTGGTACCCAAGGATCTCTGACACCTGCATACACACATTTTGATTATTAAGTAGGAACCATACAAAAATAATTTTTATTCAGGCCCCTAGTGTAAGGTGGCGACCAGCACTGGTCAGAGAGTGGCATCCTAAATCCAACTACAGTTTATTATGCACTGAATACAGTATGCATTGAATACAGGAGTTGGGACGTCTTGTTGAAGTTGTACAAGACATTGGTAAGGCCACACTTGGAATACTGTGTACAGTTCTGGTCACCCTGTTATAGAAAGGATATTATTAAACTAGAAAGAGTGCAGAAGAGATTTACTAGGATGCTACCGGGACTGGGTGGTTTGAGTTATAAGGAGAGGCTGGATAGACTGGAATTATTTTCTCTGGAGCGTAGGTGGCTGAGGGGTGATCTTATGGAGGTCTATAAAATAATGAGGGGCATAGATCTGCTAGAAAGTCAATATATTTTCCCAATGGTAGGGGAGTTTAAAACTAGAGGGCATAGGTTTAAGGTGAGAGGGGAGAGATACAAAAGTGTCCAGAGGGGCAGTTTTTTCACACAGAGGGTGGTGAGTGTCTGGAACAAGCTGCCAGAGGTAGTAGTAGAGGCGGGTACAATTTTGTCTTTTAAAAAGCATTTAGACAGTTACATGGGTAAGATGGCTATAGAGGGATATGGGCCAAATGCGGGCAACTCGAACTAGCTTAGGGGTTTAAAAAAAAAGGGCAGCATGGATAAGATGGGCCGAAGGGTCTGTTTCCATGCTGTAAACCTCTATGACTCTATGGTCAACAGCAGTGTGTTGTTAAGTAGCCCATTTAACATCGGAAACAAATCTTGAGACAGTTTAGGTATTCAGATAGCAGGCGTTAGCTGCCTTTTTGGGTGCTAGTGTAAATTACTGGTTTATAGACAACACAACACAGGATGTAAATCTTGATTTAACAACAGGTTAGAATTTGAAACTGATTTTACACGATCTGTGACTGAGAACAGCTTTAAAGAAGGAAATCTTAGGTCCATCCATCGTAACTAATCCTTGTTAAAAGCGACAACTGCATTTTATTTTCCCTAAGACCTGAGCGAGCTTTAAAGAAGAAAAGAAGTGAGTGGAAATAGTTCCTTTCCAGGTTTGTTTGAAAGAATTCACCATTCATGGGAATATTTAAAGAGAAATTCATGACTATTTAATAAGAAATAAAACATCTCTATGCACTGTGAAACACATGCATTGTACATTTTTAAACCCATAATCCACTTGTTATAGAATTTCAGAATGGTAACAAATCCCCATTTAATGGGATAAGATATCTCATGCCAAAGCTAGTCACAACAAACCTGATGTTAAGATCTGAATACATGCTTGTGGAGAGCATCGGATTTCAATTTTTCCAGCTTTAAATTGCATTTCTGGATTTTTCTAATAAATCAAGGATTTGCTACGCCAGCTGTGTATATATTAGAAAAAAATAACAGGTTATAGATGTAATGATGCATGCCTACAGACTTGTCAGGGACACAGAAGGTATTTATTAATAAGGAAAAACATTACAGAGGCCGGCAGCACCCTCGGCTGCCCTAGAGCAACCCCATGGCTGCCTCAGTCCCTCCATGTCTACTACATGCCTTCTCGATGTCTTCTGCCCAAGGTAGGACATCACCCGCTGGGGTGATTACCCACCCTCAGTCCCAATTGGTCCCTAAAGCCAGATTACCTTCTTCTGTTGTGTTGCCATTAAAGGGAGAATCACCACAATAGAACAAAGAAACATTTGTGAATACTCCAAGTAACATTCTAATGTAATGAAAGACAGTGTCATTCATTTGTTTGATACCACTCCAATAACAACCTCCACATCTATGCCAAGAATGCAAGGTTTTATAAGATTGTTATGTTTTGCGACCGTGCCTTTAACTTAGGGTAAAGTGGGGGAATGTGACCCGTACTGAATTCTACTGGGTGACATGATTGTTAAAGATTAAAGGGTTGGCCATGCTTTTCTTTACTGGGAAGAAGATGTAAGGTGTTTAGCCCTGTAAACAATGACCAAGCATCTTGGTGGAGAGTGGATAAACCGTTAGGCCCAGACCTTTCCCCTCCCCCGACCACTCCGGGTCAGGTGTACAGAGACGGGAGAATTTCTGGTTCTGCAAATGGGGCCTTTAAAGAAGTCAGCCCGCAGTTCCGCTTTTCATTCTGGGGCAGGGTCAAGCTGGATTAGAAGTTGGGCCCAGTGTTCCTGGAAGGAATGCAGAGCTGACTGGGTGCAGAGGTGGGGTGGACAGATGTGCCCTAGCACTTGTTGAATTCAATTTTAAAAATTACTAAAACAAAAGCAGCCCTCCAGCTCTCACCCCTGCTTCCCTGCCACACAATTCACATGCCCCTCTAACTAATCCTATGGCACATCATACCCCTGTGTCAACCCATGTAACTCCACCCATCCCCCATGGACCCTCCTACCACTATTTCAGCCCATTCTCCTTAATCCATCCCTATGGCCCCTCAGAACTGCTTTGCCAACCCAAGATCCCCTACCCATCCCCCATGGCTGCACATCCCTCCATGCGCCCACATCCAGATTGACCTTTATGACCTCTATGCCTACCTAGTGCCAACTGATGTCAAAGTATGACATCACTCGCCACCCTTAGCTCTTACTCTCTCAACTGCATTAGTATCCACCATGGGTAACCTTGGGAGCCATGTTGTTATATTGATAGCATCATTATTTTAAACAGAAACATTGATATAAATCCATTCAATACAAAAAATTCCTTCAACTAATCACTTATGAAAACAATTATTCTTATTGTTGGGTTCCTCCAAACCAGAAAAGAAACCCAACCCTATATATATTTTAAAACTTTATCCTTGTTACTATTTCTTCTTTCAAAACTGGACTTTTCTGCTGAACAATAACTTTTAAGATGGTTGACGCTCCAACTGGAAATTATGTCCAACGGCCTCTAGGCTAAAATTTTCTCTGGTTAGGGAATGTCACACTTCATTATGCCTAAGGAGCTTCGAACACACCATCTGGGACTGTACGGACCAAATTCAAAAGGGGCTGCAGAAATGCTATTTGCATTTGATGAGCCAACCCTACTAGCGGAGTCCATGGGCGGAATTTTACGTTTTTGGGCATGACGTTATTGTAAAAAGTGGGGCGTGAAGTGATTAGTGTGATTGGTGCCCTTTTTCATGACTGGCATGATTTTATGTCAATAGGATTTCTGGCACGTTCAGCCTCTCTCTCAGAGGCTGGTTAATTTATTTAAATTTATTAAAAGGTCAATTTCAATGCGATTAGTGAGCCTGGCACTCAATCGTCCGAGTTCGCTGGTGAGGAATACATCTGCTCCCCATGAATGGGGAGTAATTGTGTTGGCCTCACCGGTGGAACTAGAGGCCATTGATGCCCCCCAGGGAGGCCAAGGGCAAGTCAGGGGTGTCCCTTGGACAATGCCAGACTGTCAGTGCCACCCTGGCATCTTGGCAATGCCAGCCTGGCACCTGGGCAATGCCCACTGGGCACCTGGGCAATGTCCACCAGGCAGTGCTGGGAGTGGGGCCAATGGGGAGGCAGGGCCTGGGGGGGAAGTACCAATGGGGGTGGGGCCAATGGGGCGGGGCCTGTGGGTGCAGTGTCTGGGGGTGGGGCCTGTGAGGGGAGTGGGCCCACTGCCCCTCTGCACGTGATTGGTGGGAGAGGGCGGCGGGTCTGTGATTGGTGTGGGAGGACAGCGGGTTAGCGATCGGTGGCGGAGGAGGGTCTGCGATCGGTTTGGGTGGTGGGTGGGTTGATGGGAGCTGCATCTTGGGCTGGGGGTCCCCACAATTGCAGAGGGGCAGCTGCTTCAGGCTGCCTGCAGTAGCAGGGGCCTGACAGCTCTCTGTGTCTGTCAGACTCCTGCTACTGTTAATGCGCATGTGCAGCACCAGAGGTCTGCACATGCACACAACCTCCCTCTATAGGCTTTCAGGTGCGTTAAACCTTCTGCAGTGAGCAATGGTCTTGCTCAAAATTTTGCAGCCAGACTGCATATGGCGGGGAGGTAGTGGGGGTGGGGTGGGTTGGGGGTTGTGGGGGGGGCAGCGCCTGAGAACGCGCAGTTCCACGCTTGCCCGACACTTAGACAAAAAGTCATAAAATTCCTCCCCATGGGTCTGTTGAGACAATGGCTTCCCAAACACTAGACCCTCAACACAAATAGAATCCTTTCAATTCACGATGGCTGAGACATTATCTGTCCTGAAAACAAAGCCAAATTCCATACCCTAGATTGACATCCTTTGTTGAAATTACTGTGGAGAAGGAAGGCCCCATGACCCAAGACTCTGGTCTTTCGAGCAGTTTAATATTGCCTTTCTGAGCTGTGTAGCCACTCTGCTGTTTAACATCCAACTGGCAGGCCACACAAAGCTTGCCCTGTCCAGGTTGGCCCACAAGCCCACCCTAACCTGACTCTGCAGGAACATGTTGTAAAATTGTCCACAGAACTGACACCATCCTCTCTGGGCTGACTTCATTTTGTTGCATCCACATACTTGAAAAAGGGAATCTTACAATACTGGTCTCCAACTAGCCAGACATCGAATGCCTATATAAAAGTCTCCCTCATTGGATTCTGCCTATGGGATTCTGAACCCCATGTGAACCAATATTCAGCTTTCCAGTTGTCCTTGTACTATAGAACTCCTTTCCTGTATCCTTCTCTTTACTGTGTGAATACACAGTGGGAAGTTGCGAACATTCCTTTTTGTAAGTTTTAAATGCGCACAATGAACTAACCCATTGAGTTAATCCTAACTCGAGTTTGTTGTGTGATTATTAATAAAATTGGATCACAGAAAACTGAGGGGTAGGAAAAGTATGCCACTGCTGTCTTGGAAAGAAACAAACTAATTCAAAACACCTTCTATTTAGAGACAGGTGGTAAAAGGAAAACAGTGCTGTTAGAACTGACCCTTCCCCCCTCCCTCTGTTTGTAACACCATTCTATAACTACTTGGAGCTTTGAATCAAACTGCTTACTTAATAGGCACCGAATTGTAATATTACTTTGAAAAATCAGTCATTGAAGTATAAGTCTTTAATGATAACCCTCAGGCTATTGTCAACAGACAGAATAAAATATAAAGCATTGATTTTTGTTTGAACTCCAAACTGTTTTTAAAATTTAAAGCCCAGCATTGTTACATACACTGACAGCTGAGCTTTGACATTTCTTAGACAGCTTGATAGGTCTTTCACAGTTTTAATAGTTATTTGACAACTTACCAGGTTTCACAGTTCTTTGACAGCTTTGACAGTTCCAATGTGTTTATGCACTTTTCATGCACAATTATGTTTACTTTTGACAATTCCAAAGAGTTTGAAGGTTTCTGCAGAGGTTGCATCTTCAATGACAGACTCTCTCTCTCTCGTGTTTACTGCTGATAGCCTTCTCCAATCATTGAATTTCTTACATCACTTTCACAGTTTAAAAATCTCTAGATCATTATTGGCAGCTACTAATTCTTCAAAGTCATCAAGGGGAAATAATAAAGCAGCTTCGGACTAACCAATCATGCGGGGGAGGGAGAGGGAAGGGTGCCACAGTGACCAACAACTAAAAATAGGAGCTGTGATTGGAGGAGCAGCAAACGCCAGCAACTGCGACCATGGGAAGATAGAGGGACTGTGGAGTGCATGGATCCTTCACTCATCACACTTCCCATGGCTCCTGGCTGCTTTCACTTTGCTCCTGTGCTCTGGCCCAACTCTCGGTGCTTTGGTTCAGCTTTTGCCACATTCCCCCAATTTCCCCCCACATTCTGCTGGTTCTCTCTGCGTTCCTCCGGTTTTCCCCATGTTTCCCCACTGCTCAGTGCTCCCCTCAGTGGGTGCCCATGTTCATAGTGGGTGAGTGTGAATGAGTGAGCACCCAAAGGCTGAGAGTGAGCTTGAGACATACATTTTCACCCTTTCACAGTCTAATGGTTATCTATATTACTCATTTTTTAAATTGTCAATTTATTGTTGTGACATTGTGTTTGCTCAATAAATTATTTCTTTTCACATGTGAACTGTTCTTTTAAATTCATGTTTAACAGTGTGTCAAACCTTATCTTTCCAAAATTTGCTCATCAGCCCCCGAGTGTGAGAAAAATTGAAATGTGTTCTCCCAGTACAGATTTTTCTTTCTTTCTTTTCTCTCTGTGCCATCAAACTGGCTCATTATTAAGACCTTGTGACTCAAAGTGTGATGCAACTTGAAGGAAAAGAGCCTTTTTAATGTTAGATTTCTTCAACCACTCTTTACACCAATCTGAGGTCCCTATCTGCTTCCAGAAGACGACCATCATCCCTGTACCAAAGAGAAGCCAGGCAGTGTGTTTTAATGACAATCGCCTTGTGGCTCTGACATCCATCATTTTGAAGTGCTTCGAAAGGTTAGTCAAGACATGAATCAATTCTGGCCTCCCAGATTTCTGGATCCACTACAGTTCACCTATTGCCAACAGATGCCATATCCCTGGCCCTACACTCAACCCTGGAACACCTGGACAACAAAGACACTTATGTCTGATTCCTATTTATTGACTGCAGCTCAGCCTTCAACACCATTATTCCTACAAAATTCATCTCCAAACTCTGTGGCCAAAGGCTTCACTCCTCCATCTGAGTCTGGATCCTTTACTCCCTAACCCACAGACCACAATCAGTAAGGATAGACAACAACACCTTCTCCACGATCAACCTTAACACGGGTCCCCTACAAGGCTGTGTCCTCAGCCCCTTACTATTCTCCTTATACACCCATGACTGTGTGGCCAAATCCCCCCCAATTCAATTTTCAAGTTTGCTGATGACACCACCATCGTGGGTCGCATCTCAAACAATGATGAGATGGAGTACAGGAAAGAGATAGAGAATCTGGTGAATTGGTGCGATGACAAAAATCTCTCAATGTAAGCAAAATGAAGGAGATAGACATTGACTTCAGGAAGCATAGTGGAGGACATGCCCCTGTCTACATCAATGGGATGAAGTGGAAATGATCGTGAGCTTCAAGTTTCTAAGTGTTCAGATCACCAACAACCTGACCTGATCCCTCCATGCTGACGCTATAGTTAAGAAAGTCCACCAACGCCTCTACTTTCTCAGGAGGTTCAGGAAATTTGGCATGTTCACTACGGCTCTCACCAACCTTTACAGATGCACCATAGAATACATTCTTTCTGGTTGTATCACAGCTTGGCATAGCTCCTGCTCTGTCCAAGACCACAAGAAACTCCAAAGGGTCGTGAACGAAGTCCAGTCCATCACGCAAATTAGCCTCCCATCCATTGACTCCGTCTACACTTCCCACTGCCTCGGAAAAGTAGCCAGCATAATCAAGGACCCCACACACCCCAGACATACTCTCTTCCATCTTCTTCCATCGGGAAAGATACAAAAGTCTGAGGTCACATACTCAAGAACAACTACTTCTCTGCTTCCATCAGAATTTTGAATGGACCTACCTCACACTAAGTTGATCTTTCTCTGCACCCTAGCTATGACTGTAACACTACATTCTGCACCCTCTCCTTTCCTTCTCTATGAACGATAAGCTTTGTCTGTATAGCGCACAAGAAACAATACTTTTCACTGTATACAATGCACTTGACAATAATAAATCAAATCAAATCAAAATCAAATTTCTTGTCCCATTCCTACAATTCTTTACTGTGTCCTTATCTGATTCTGGCCTTTGATTTCCCTTTTCTTATTCTCCTTGCTGTCTTTTCCTCTTGTTCTTGATTTCCTCTGCTTTGAATCCTTACATAGGTTCCCAACCCCCTGCCATATTGGTTTAAAGTCTCCCCAGCCACTCAATTGTGTATAAAAAACTGATTGTTGTTACAGTGAATACAGATGGGCAATCAAAACCAAACGTAATTTTCAGAGGAAATGCCATTAGAATGTAGAAGATAATTGGATCAATACTTACAGATATAATTTATGGAAAATAGCAGCCTTGTGTTAATGTTACAGGGCTAGTATTCAGATAACTAATGCCTGGAGACATGAATTCAAAGCAACTACAGCACCTGGGAAATTTAAATTTAAACAAAGCTGGTGGTTATATCTTGTATGTCTTCTGAAATGGTCGAGCAGGAGAGTTAGGGAGGGCCAATAAATACTGGTATGCTATGCTTCAGTACATTACAAACTTTCAGACAAAACTTTAAAATGTTTCGACACAAACATACATTAAAATGGCCACGGCAAATCATGTGACTACTGTTAGTGCTGCAGGTAGTCCTAAATCTCAAACACATGCTAAAGTAAATATATACATTCACAGCCATCTGAGAAATTCATACATCCCTTTGTTTAAGGATGGATTGTCAACAAGAACTGTCTTTCTGTTTAAAAATGGACAAATGAAACTCAATGGGTGTTAGGTGATTGTAAAAGGGATTTCATCAATCCTCTATTGCATTATGATAGTCTCTTGTCCAAACTAGGCAGGATTTTGACCTTGTCAAGGCACATGAGGTGCACGGCCATGTTTTCTGTCAGTATTTAAAAGCAACAAAAGTTGCTTGAAGATCGAGTTCCAAAGGTCCATCAGAGAAGCCGTCGAACCAGCTGCAAGTCAACTATGCAGCCAACATAATAAGCAGCGAGACCTTGAAAGTAGAAGAAGGGCTCTCTGCAATCTGTTCCAACTCGAAGTTCATCTGGGAACAAACCTCCTGGAAATTCAACTACAAGAAGCCCCTATTTACTTTACTTTAACTAAATGCATCAATTCATCTAAGAAAATGCAGGCCTCCCACAAGTTAGAGACTGAGAAAATAATGCTTTGTAATCATATTATTTTTTCTTCATCTCTATCTGGTCTTTGAGTGATAGTGTGTGTAAGGCGAGTGAGTGCGACATTGCATTTTTTTTCAAACTCGGAGGCAAGTGTGGAATAATGAATAACCTTTATTTTAAAATTCACATGAGGTTGCAGGTGGGATTGTTTTAATTGGGACAATCAATCTAGGGGGAGGAAAATACATACTGATCATGCACAGCAAGAAAACATACACATTTTGTCCCTATCACAAAGATGTGCACATTACCTCAATGAATTTTAATACCATACTTTCTGCCCTTATCTTATGTTTCCATTTTAAATTTCTATATCCAGACTTAGAATGGAAACTACAAGGCTTTCCTCATTAGGCTCAAATGGAGTGAGAAGCCCACGCTTTGTGGAGGATAGCTCCCGGTGTTGATTTTTGCAGAATTGGGCAATTAATGGCAAGAGGAAGGCATGCCTTCCAATTAAGAATGATCTGTGGGATCTCAAGGGGAGCCCCTCTAGCACTGAACAAGCAGCAGTTAACATGTTCAGGAAAATGAGAGAGAGGGTGCCCCAAGATAGAGTGAAGTGTCCTGTCTCCCAATGACTTTTAGCTAACATTTGTGGCAGGTGGGGACGCCTGAAAGCCTGCCTGGAGCACAGCACCCACCTCCCCATGCTTGCCTCCACGCTTGCCCCCGTGGGGAGGTAAAAATCCTCCCCCACATTGACAACTTTTCATACTGTATTTATAGGCTTCTGCCAGTGTGGGTGCTGCAGCACTTCTACCACTCTGTGCTCACCTGACATCCTTTATCAAAAAGATCTTGGTGGAAATTAATAAAATCAACCAAATTAAGGTCATAGAATCCCACAGTGTAGAAGGAGGCCATTCAGCCCATCGAGTCTGCACTGAGCACAATCCCACCAGGTCCCCATGCATTTACCCTAACTAGTCCCCCTGACATTAAGGGTCAATTTAGCATGGCTAATGCACCTAACGCACATCTTTGGACTGTGGGAAGAAACCGGAGCACCCAGAGGAAACCCACGGAGACATGGGGAGAATATGCAAACTCCACACAGAGAGTGACCCAAGCTTGGAATCGAACCAGGGTCCCTGGCGCTGTGAGGCAGCAGTGCTAACCACTGTGCCACCGTGCTGCCTTCAGTCAGGTTCTCCTAAGTGTCCATTGGTTGTTGTGTAGAAAGGAAAGAAAAATCTCTTAAGGTCCCTAGAAAGAAAAATCTCTTAAGATCCCTACTTGCAGGCTGTAAATACATGCTGGAACAATGATGAAAGTTGAAATGTCATAGAAATCATAGAAACCCTACAGTGCAGAAGGAGGCCATTCGGCCCACCGAGTCTGCACCGACCACAATCCCACCCAGGCCCTACCCCCATATATTTTACCCACTAATCCCTTTAACCTACGCATCTCAGGACACTAAGGGCAATTTTAGCATGGCCAATCAACCTAACCCGCACATCTTTGGACTGTGGGAGGAAACCGGAGCACCCGGAGGAAACCCACGCAGACACGAGGAGAATGTGCAAACTCCACACAGACAGTGACCCAAGCCGGGAATCGAACCCAGGTCCCTGGAGCTGTGAAGCAGCAGTGCTAACCACTGTGCTACCGTGCCGCCCCATATCTGTGGATATGGACCCCAAGATCTCTCTGTTCCTCCATAGTCTTCAGAACCCTACCTTTGACCCTGTAATCCACATTTAAATTAGTCCTACCAAAATGAATCACCTCACATTTATCAGGGTTAAACTCCATTTGCCATTTTTCAGCCCAGCTTTGCATCCTATCTATGTCTCTTTGCAGCCTACAATCTCCCAGTGTACTGTATACACACTATGCAGGGAGATCGGTCATGCCTCCCCACCCCCCCACCCAGACATCACACCCCCAATCGCCACCCTGGCCAATCCCCACCTCTAATGCCAAGTACCCCCCTTTCTTGCCCCCCATCAGATCTCTCCCTGGGCTTCCTGCCATGGGCCAGATCCCATCATGGCCTTGCCCCTGTCATGGGCCTGCCCCTTTCAGGCAATGCCCCTTTAAGCCATTACCTCCTTTTAGACCCACCCGCTCCCTTCAAGCCTCACCCCTTTGGCACTGCCTGGTGGACACTACCAGGATGCCAGGCTGACACTGCCCAAGTGGCACTGCACAGTCTTGCTCCCAACCAATGGCTCCGGTCCTACAGGCAAGGCCATCATGTTTGGTCTGCGTTGATGAGGGCCATACGTGATCCTCGCCAGACAGGACTTCGACCAGCGAGCAGGTAAGGGCAAGTCCAGGACCCACAAATTATATTTAAATTAACTCATAAATATCGAAATTGGTTTCACACCAATGAAGGGACAATCAGATTGACTGGCAGCTCTTTAGGGTGGGATTTGCTCCAAAGTGAGGGGAGGAAGTCCCACCTGCAGCCATCCTGATGTTAGCAGTGTGGTAGTTGCATTAATTTATTGATTTGTCTCTGGATCCATTCCTCTATGAAATTATTGGTTCATCACTGCTCCATTAGTTATTTGATGCCTTTTGTTCCATTTATTCATTTGTTGCTGTGCCGAAGGTCTATAATTCATGAATTCATTGCTGCCTGCTATTCCATTATTTTAATGATGGTATGCCCACTCCTATGAACTTATTAATTGAGTTCTTCCCACTTTTCCATTTAATTCACTAGTGCCCTGTGCTGTTTTCATATATAATTTGAATAGTGTCCATTTCTGAATTGGTTTATTAACTGATTCTTCCTTCCATAAATCCAATGGTCCACATTTCCCCATTAATGTATTAATCCACTGATGTTCCTATCGCTGTGCAACGTATAGCGAAGTTTTCTTTCAGTGAGTCACCACGTATATGGTTTGTGTTGGTTACTGTGACTTCAGTTTTCTTAATTTCTTTTTTTATTGACTCAACCAAATTGTGTTCCAATTAAAGATCTCTAAGCTACTGCATTTCTGAAAAATCTTCATAATTTTAGAGTAGCTGCTTCTATTGATTGCTGTTGTAGTCTGTGCAGTCATTGTTTTATTTCAGAGCACTTGGGTGAAAACATTTTAACACAATAAAGATCTGACTTCCTGGAGTAGATTGTAATTTTGTACAATATTGTAAAAAGGTTGATCGTGAATCAGCAGCCCATTTTACATCTGTTTAGATTGTTACTTCAGTTGACTTTAATGGTGATATTATTTAAGATGTGAAACAAGCTGCCAGTTCACGATTGTACAAACCAAAATCTACCATCATGCAATTCCACCGGAGACTGATTACTTTAAAGAGCAAATATCCATCTAGGATTTCCAAATTCTCAAAATTAATTTTCTGTTCATGTGAAGAAAATATTATATTAAAGGAGCACATCTTCTGCTTTGCTTATAACATTGTTCCAATAGGGTTCAAATGATATATATAGAGGAATATATATTTTATGTTATTTGGGAATCCATTGCCCATCTATATTCATTTGAAATGGTTACTTTAATTATTTTTTATCCCAGCTTTTTATGGTCTTTAGAAGTTGCTCTAACTCAAGGTAAAGTCACCGTGGTCTCAGGTTACCATAGATTGCTCTCCGCTTTGAGCTGAGTGGTGGTGATTTAACATGAGGATCTTCAGGCAAGGGGCAAGGTTGAGAAGACAGGAATTTAACCCATGCTGTTGGCGTCGGTCTGCATCACAAACCAGCCATCCAGCCAACTGAGCTAAACCAACACTGAATTCAACACATTAAGAACACATTTACTCCTTTATTGAGTTCTGTGCTTGTTAAAGGGCACTATATGATTTGATCTTAATTCTTACTGCAGGCAACTGTATTCATGAATACTGCAGTTCAGGAACTGAAGGAAATGTTGCTAAGTTTGCAGATGATACAAAGGTATGTAGAGGGACAGGTAGTATTGAGGAAGTAGGGGGCTGCAGAAGGACTTGGACAGGTTAGGAGAGTGGGCAAAGAAGTGGCAGATGGAATACAATGTGGAAAAGTGGTTATGCACTTTGGAAGGAGGAATGGAGGCATAGACTATTTTCTAAATGGGAAAATGCTTAGGAAATCAGAAACACAAAGGGACTTGGAAATCCTTGTTCAAGATTCTCTGAAGGTTAATGTGCAGGTTCACTTGGCAGTTAGAAAGGCAAATGCAATATTAGCATTCATGTCGAGAGGGCTAGAATACAAGAGCAGGGATGTATTTCTGAGGCTGTATTTCTGAGGCTGTATAAGGCTCTGGTCAGGCCCCAGTTGGAGTTTTGTGAGCAGTTTTGGGCCCCTTATCTAAAGAAGGATGTGCTGGCCTTGGAAAGGGTCCTGAGGAAGTTCACAGGAATGATCCCTGGAATAAAGAGCTTGTCGTACGAAGAACAGTTGAGGACTCTGGTTCTGTACTCATTGGAGTTTAGAAGGATGAGGGGGGACCTAATTGAAACTTATAGGATACTGCGAGGCCTGGATAGGGTGAACATGGAGAGGATGTTTCCACTAGTAGGAAAAACTAGAACCAGAGGGCAAAAGGGACGATCCTTTAGAACCGAGATGAGGAGGAATTTCTTCAGCCAGAGAGTGGTGAATCTGTGGAATTCTTTGTCACAGAAGGCTGTGAAGGCCAGGTCATTGAGTGTCTTTAAGACAGAGATAGATAGGTTCTTGATTAATAAAGGGATCAGGGGTTATGGGGAAAAGGCAGGAGAATGGGGATGAGAAAAATATCAGCCATGATTGAATGGCGGAACAGACTCAATGGGCCGAGTGGCCTAATTCTGCTCCTATGTCTTATGGTCTTCTAGTTGTCAAGTATTAACTGATAAAATTGATATGGGAAATTCCAGGCTTCAACATTTTCCTCTCCACTGTGCCCTGCGCGTGTCTATCGCAGGCCATGTTGCACAAGGAAAAGGGGTAAAACTCCTTGTGCCTGGACTTTGCCCTATTTGTGCTCCACTTGTGCGTCTGATTGTTGGTTGTTCTGGGGCCCAACCATAAGGCTCAAAAGTAATGTCATTCATGTATGAACATTAGTTCCTCCCATTTCTTCTGTTTAAGGGTCACAGGGGAGATATTTAAACTTGCATCCCAAAACTTGAGGTTAGCAGAAGCACTCATGGTCGCTGCCTGAAGCCAGAATTGCAATGCCTGAACCACTTTGAGGTTCAGGCCTCATCAATATAATCCTTCATGAGCAGGCAGCTCATGAAGGCAAACAAGCCAATTGTTCCATTGACGGACTAAGCTAAAAATCAGTAGCCAAAAAGCAGAATGTGAAGGAGAAGGGTTTGGATGTGTCCAGTTGGCACAGTATTTTTTTGGGGGAAACTCTCATACTTGACAGAAGCTTTCACCCAACAGCAAGTTCATGGCCGCTTCTGCAGCAGTATCAGTAAGGACCACTGGTTAGGGCTGTCCACGTGGTGGTACAAATGGCCAGAGCTTGTGCTGGGTATGTATGCTTCATCCATTTTTATTGAGAATTGCTGAATCCTATAACCAGCATATGACTCCAATTTGATGTATAAGCAGCTTTCTGCCTGGTTCATTGTTAAAATAGAACAATGAAGTCCAAATGAGCAAAGGTTCATATTAGGTCTGATGGAAACTCTGACACAATGTGTGAAATCGGCTTCTGAAACCATTTAAGAAGCAATGGAAGAGACATTAGGATATTTTTGTGCGGATGAAATAAATTACATTGTATGATGTAATGCATCCAAAATCATCTTGTGTAAATTAGTTACGTCTGAGTGTTCTACTTCATCCTAATTAGGTGATTATTAAATGCTAATTTTGAATCCTACATCTGTTTATTGGCTTAAATTTATTTCCTTCCCAATTTTGAAAAGAATCTATTTCCTCAGCCTATTTTCCAGTGAGAATACATTCAGCACATTTGCCTTTCCTCATAGCTTATGCCTGTTACCATCTAGATTGGCCAGTGATGCCGTTGTGAGGTGTAATAATATCCTTGCTTCAGTATCCTGATGAGTTAACCCATGCCTCTCTTTGTGCTCCTCTGTGCAGCAGTTCGAAGCAGAAAGATTTGATAAAAATACAACCCAGTTCATATCTCCGAGATTGGTAATAATAAATCACTATTTGAAAATGATGATGGCCTGTATGACCAACGCCTTGTTGGGTATTTCCAATTTGGCCTCGTTGAGTTCTCATCTTCAAGAGTTCTTTTTTCAAGATGATATTGTTGCACTCATTTTTGTCACAAATGACACAATAACATTGCTGAATTATGTTTGAGATTTGCTTCCAAATCACCGTGATAGTAAGATTGGAGTAGAGGTCTTTTCCTGAAAGAATGCTTCATTGAAATGCAGACTATTCTTCTAACCGTCATGGAGCTATGTATTTTTTCAAGCTTAGTCTGCTGACCTGTCAATCAGTACAAGCCATTATTTCTCAGAGTTTCATAAAATCCAAGGTCAATGCATTAGCATGCACCATGTTCAGTCCTAAATCTGAAATCCAGCAGTAAGCAGCCAGACATAAAGGCACTTACCAATACTTAGCTTCACTAATTGATTTGTAGACGCAGAAGTAACATCAAACAGTTTCCAGTTGAACTACAGTACGCTGGACAAATACTGTCAAATTTTAAAAACTTTTCCAACAGTGTTTAGTTTGAGAAAATGTCTTAACAAAGATAAAGAGGCTGCTTGTTGCATTTACTGAAAATGAATTGAAATGTATCATGTGTCACTGTGACATAATTATATTTTTGCAAAAAGAATTGCTATTTCATATATCAATATAATATTGTTTGTTCAGATTCTAATTGCCCCAATAAATCATGAAGTATCCTAAGTGTTTTTTTAATAGTTTAGAGGCATTTTGTTTTCAGTAACTAGAATTTTGTGTTGATATGGGAGAGGGTGATAGAAGAACATAAAAATGGGGCGGCACGGTAGCACAGTGGTTAGCACTGCTGCTTCACAGCTCCAGGGTCCCGGGTTCGATTCCCGGCTCGGGTCACTGTCTGTGTGGAGTTTGCACCTTCTCCTCGTGTCTGTGTGGGTTTCCTCCGGGTGCTCCGGTTTCCTCCCACAGTCCAAAGATGTGCGGGTTAGGTTGATTGGCCAGGTTAAAAAAATTGCCCCTTAGAGTCCTGGGATGCATAGGTTAGAGGGGTTAGCGGGTAAAATATGTGGGGGTAGGGCCTGGGTGGGATTATGGTCGGTGCAGACTCGATGGGCCGAATGGCCTCCTTCTGCACTGTAGGATTTCTATGATGATTTATGTTTCAATCCAACTAAGCACTCAGGTTGGTGTGTCCATGTAATTTCAGGCTGTTTGGAAATCCTCTTCCTGATTTAATAACACAAGGGTGGGATTTTCCCCACAACATGCCATGCGTTTCACGGTGGTGGAGCTTGGCTCACTATTGGCCAGCATTGCGATCGTCAGATTCCCTTGTCAATGGGGGTTTACCGTTGAACGTAGCCCTCGCCATCATGAAATCGATGGCTGGGATGCACAATCGGCATGAATCCCTCAGTATGAACAGTCAGAAAATCCCGCCCAATGGGGTTTCCCGTTGAACGCATCCTCGCCATCGGGAAACCTGCGGTGAAGGTGTGCTATCAGCAGGACCAGAAGATCCTGCTGGCGTGAACGGCTGGAAAGTTCTGGCCAATTACTAGTCCCATCAGTTACCTATATGTAGGCATTTATTCATATCACACACTCATAGGACAGGACTTTACAGGTCTGTCATGGCAGAGGCAGGGCTATAAAATGCAGCAAACCGGTCAAATCTCCATTGAGTTCGATGAATTTTCATCGTTTCATCGAAACTAAAACAGATTTTCCTCGATTTTCAGACAATATAGGCTGGATTTGTGCAGAGTCAGAGAGACCCCATTTTCATTAGGGTGTGGACTGGTGAGGCAGCACTTTGGACTCCCAATCTGGCTGGCTCCATTGCGGGCATAGGCATAGATTTGGCATGTGGAGCGTGAAGGGTAAGGACGACAAGACCTAATATTAAATAAATCAAGTGGGGAGCAGTCCCTAAAGCACCAAGGCAAGCCTTTTAATCAACTTGCCCCAGCACTTGACAGCCCCTCTGGCTGCCTCTGAGCTTTTTCAAGGGGAGTGCGGGGGGTGCAGCAGGCCTGATTCCAGTTAGCACCCACAGTGCTGGGTTTGCAGATATTTTCTCCCAAGGTGGGAGTGCCAAACCAGAAAATTTCCCGACTCCTGCTTACTGCCCCTTGGATGAATATCCAGCCCTAAGCGTGGAATACCCTGGCTTCTTGGAGTAGGCTTTCAAAGCATGTGTGCTGGAGGAAGGAATAAAGAGGAACTTGGGGATGGCTTCATGATGCAGTCCTGCCTCCAGGTGAGGTTTCCAAGTGTAGGATGCAATGGGAATCAGCAATCAGCTTTATGAAAGCAGGCAGTCAATCAATCTGATTAAGACCCCAATCAAGCATCATTATCCTACTCCAACTGAAGTGTCAGACAGGTTTCCCGCTAAGTACAGAGTTTGATAATGACTTGGATGTGGCACCCCACTGGCAGCTTGGAGGGCAATAGAAACCCTACTGATGTTGCCTCGAGGTTGAAATGGCTGCAGCCGCAACCACAATTATTCCTCTGTAGGGGAAGTCCTTGCATACTGATGGCCCAAACACCCTAGGCCTTGTTTTTTTAAAATGTTCTGTAGCTAAGAGTGGCTTCGCATTCTAACGTATCTGCATCAGCAGTGTCCACCTCTCCTGGTGGGACTGCTGGAGGTCCCAT